>NC_081414.1:224865732-225003232 GCF_030272615.1 Cryptomeria japonica | reverse complement strand
TATGCCTTCATGACCTTCATGATCATCAATCACATCATTAGTAAACAAAGCAAAATAGAAAAGATGTTTTATGACAAACCAATAGATGGAATGGCATTACCTTGACGATTAATTCTATTATATTCCAACTTCCATAGGTGAGGTGTCATTCTTCATGGCTTTGATGTATTCTCTTCTTTCCCATTGAAAAGATGTTTTTCAGTATTTCGATACTTATGATTTTTGTGGAGAAAGTGCCTATACTCATCAAACACCTGCTTTCCTAAACTTTTTGAATGACAAGATTTTATCTTTAGACCACAAACAGGACATGCAAATTTTCCCTTTGTTTGAAGACCTATAAGATAATGTATAATTGGATTAAATATGATAATTTTTTGAATTATAATGTTCATTCACAACTTAAACACTATAACATACCACAAAAATGTGTTAGCCTCGGGGCATCATGTATTGTCCATAGAAGCATCGCATGGAATTGAAATTGTCTTTATCCTATTGGTCTAGAGACATCATACATAGTGATACCATTCCATAACTCCAACAACTCATCGATAAGAGGTTCGATATATATATTCATATCTTTAACTTGGTACTTACCTAATCGAATGAACAAAAACATTACATAATTATTATGACCATTTTACTGCAATATTTATAATTAAATTTAGACGACTATATTTAAATGATAAAATACCTGGAACAATCATTGCCAACATTGTGTGCTCCCTCTTTATTGACATCCATGGAGGAATGTTATTGTTGATAACAAAAATAGGCCACACTGAGTAAACAGATCTCATCTCTCCAAATGGATTGACACCGTCTGCTGCCAATGAAAGCCTAAGATTACAAGGCTCTTCTTTAAAGTGTGGCCACTTTTCCTCTATGTCCATAAATGTTGAACCATCCACAGGCATTTGAATAATGTCATCTCGACTTCTATTGTGTGCATGGTAATCTATAAATTGTGCCAAGCTAGTGCACTTGAATAATCGTTGCATACGTGGAATAATTGGAATATAGCGAAGAACCTTGCGAGGAACCCTTTTTGTTATTTGATCTGTTTGATATCTACTGATATGACATTCAGGGCATTCAGTTTGAAATTCATGTTGTTTGTGATATATAATATGATCATTGGGACAAGCATCTATTGCTTGATACTCCATTCCAATATCTTTCATAACGGCAGATAATTCTCGATATGAGTGAGGTAGAATATTTGATGGTGGTAACAAAAACTCACCTATCAATCTACAACAACAAAATATAATTTGTTATAATAAAGAATATTAATGGTACAACATGATTCATAGTTTATTATGACATATATGACATGCTTTAACATACGTGACATTGTTATATTGGATAAACCATTCATAACCTTCAAGTTCACCAACAACAATACACTGGAGAGAATAGTTGCTCGTGAGCCTTCATAAAGGGCCTCAGATGCCTTCTCAAGTAGAGGGACATCATAAACAACATCAAGGTCATCTTCATCATCATGATCAGCTGCGCGAGTACTAAATGAGTCATGGATCAATGTATTTGTACCATCATCTTCAATTGTGTTTTTTGGCTCATGATCGTCATCTTCCATGGGCTCATTATCTTCAGCTTCGATATTCACACCTCCATGTTCATCCACTTTGAAAACCATATTCTTAGGGTTGTGTTGATCCATACCATGTGCTCTGGGGTGCTCAACCTATATAAAATTGATATACATAAATAAATCATGATCATGATCTCATCATCACGTGATTTATTATGTCTATAAATTGTCAAAATGATATAATGAAAAACTTAGCAATGAATGATAATCATGTCCACCTTCAATGTGACCATGCAGCCTACAATGTTTCTTCGTTGTTTTGATTAGAAGTCTTCTAGTCTTTAACCCCTTAAAATTTTTGCATGGACAATAACATTTTCCATCACCTTTTCTTTTCAAGTTAGACCACAATCTAGCAATTGTCTCCTTATTTTGTTGTTCATTGATATTGTCTGACATGGTCTTTCTTCATAGGTAAGAAAATAGAAATTATTGTCTAACATGGTCTTTCCCTCAGGAGCTAGAAGATCCTGCTTCCATACTTTAATTTTGTTTTCTCAAAGGACAATCCTAAAAATCCATGCATTGCAAACAACTTTTTACACCTTTGTTGGTTGTGGTGGCGTCATAGAGAGTTTACATCAATAAATGAAGAACATGCCAATGCTTTTAATGCAGCAGTAGAAGTCTATCTCTTATTCAATATCTCTAGTGAAACCCCCATGATCTTTTGTTGGTGTAGAATTTGTTATATTCTAGAAAGGGTCTTGTCCTTTGTTGATGGGATATTCATCTACCTCAAGAAATAACTATTCTTTTCTCCAACAAGAAGTGGAACTAAATGAAGATCTAACACCATGAAATTAATCCTCAAAAGGATTACTATAGTTAGTTTTGGTAGATAATGATCCGGGTAAAATACTAATTTGGCTTTACGAAACATTATGTACTAGCTTAGCATACTCTAACAACTTTGGTGCGACATGCTACATCCAATTAAGTCTCCATCGGTATCTCTATTGTGTTTATGGATTAGGATTCAATGTACTCTTTTTATACACAGATTTTACTTTCAACTGAGGAGGTTTGTATGTACTTACTTGTCTTTCAATTGTATCCCTATTTCAAGAATTTCTTCTATCAACAAATCATTATTGTAAGTTGTACAAGTGGAAGCTTGAACATGCCTTCCATGCTAGCCTTGTTGATATGTTCAACACCATCTTGTGCAACAAATCTTTAGAACTCCATTTTTTTGAATTGAAGAGTGAGTAGTAGGGACAATCTAGGACACTTATAAAGGTTTTGCAAGAGAGATAAATAGACCTAAATATTATGGCTTAATAATGATCAATAGGTAAACATATAAGAAACTCTCAATATCAAAATGACTTTCTCAATTGTCTTTACTAGAAATGGATAGATCTGCTAATAATGGCTTTATGACTGTATGTCAACTTTAGACTCAATCCAAGAAGAGCTAGAACTAATATGTGATATCTAGATTTATGATCTCTATAATATAACAATCCCATAATTATGTTTCCATGCATCTATACCACAACACAAACATCATGCTAGTGTTGTGCCATAGCAATTGATATCCTAATTATAGAATGTGAAATATGCACATAACTATGAATAAAGATTAAGAAAAACAAATAAAGATGGTTATTGCAAACATAAATGACTAATGGATAAGAATTGAATTCATTGTAGATAGTTTTGAATATCAAATTCACTTATTTGTGTGCATTTAGTAACTCATGTACTTGTGGCAAACCATTTATCTCTTTCATAAATTAAATACTTATTAATAACATTAAATGGCTGAGTAATTATGTTTTAGTTGAAATTGAAAATAAAATATTTTATTTCAGGACAACTCACACTATTCCCTATCATATTTTAGACTCTCGGTTTTGTTAGTAGTGGTTTGATGTCTTTGGAGTTGATCATTGCATTTCTTTAGTTACGTTTGCCAGCCTACTCCCAGCCTGTGCCAAAATGGGAGCTTTGGAACAAGGTATGGACATCCATCAAAGCATAAAAGATAGAGGAATTTTGTCAGATGTAGTTGCAACTGCACAAAATGGATTTGTTGAGAAGGCTTTAGAAACTTTCAAGCAAATGCAATCGGCATGTGTAAAGCCAAATTCCACAACCATTTCTACTATCCTCCCTGCCTGTGCCAAAATGGGAGATTTGGAATAGGGTATGGACATTCATCGAAGCATAAAGGATAGAGAAATTTTGTTAGATGTTGTAGTTGTAACTGCCTTGGTAGACATGTATGCAAAATGTGGAAGCATAGACAAGGCACGTGAACTATTTGATAGAATGCCTGAAAGAAATGTTGTCTCATGGACTGCAACGATTGCTGGATATGCGCAAAATGGATTTGTTGAAAAGGCTTTAGATACTTTCAAGCAAATGAAATTGGAAGGCATAAAGACAAATTCCACAACCTTTGCCAGCATCCTCCCTGCCTGTGCAAAAATGGGAGCTTTGGAATAGGGTATGGACATCCATCAAAGCATAATGGATAGAGGAATTTTGTTAGGTGTTGTACTTGCAAATGCCCTGCTTGACATGAATGCAAAATGTGGAAACATGGACAAGGCTCATGAATTATTTGATACGATGCCGCAAAGAGATGTGATCTCATGTGAACAATAAACACGCGCGTATATGGGAGGAAGGGATTTCTGATACAAAATTGAACGCTCACTCCTCAATCACAGTTCTATGGTTTTATGAGATTAAACTAGGACAATTAACCACCACATGTATATTTTTTTGCAACATGAAATTAAAAACTAGGACAATTTGAATCTACCTCCTGCGTGGGATTGCCTTCGACGTGGGTTTGATGTTCTTGGGGGTTGAAGTTGCCACAGACGCCTACGCGGGATCGCAATTCACAAATCAATTCCCCGCCTCTTTTTTTATTTTGTAATGGCCGTTGTTGTTGGAATTACGACAAACTCGAGCACTTTTTTGAAAAAAAGAAAATTCTCATTGCTAATGCCTTCTTCGTCGAAACCAAATGGGTAGTTTCCATCGGAATTACGACGAATGCGGGCATTTAAAAAAAAAAAATCAAATTTGGCCACAATACACCTTCTCCGTCAGAAACCTCAATTGAAATTCTAGTCCAAATGTATTAGTGCCTCAGAGGACTCAAGGAGTTGGTCTGGAAGCTTTTGTGAACCAGAATCCCAACCGATTTAATACCTTTAATCATCAGTCAAGAAGTGGTGGCTATCAAGTGACAACTAGATGGAGAGCAAACTATTTGATTTGTCATTGTCATGGTCACACTGCTGCAACATGCATGAGGAAGAATGGTAACATGAATAATGGGCCATGGAGAGCACCTGGAATGGTCTACTATCATTGCAACAAACTAGGTCACATTGCCAGATTCTTTAGAACAAGAAAGAAAATATCGGATGACATACCAGTCACTCCAAAAGGAAAGATTGATATTGAAACTGTTCAAGCAGATATGAACAAAACCTGGAAAAAGAAACCAGGAGTGTTGCATGAAGAACCGGTTTTTGCACCTAGTGTGGAAATCACGAAACTGACAAACTAAGCATGAGAAAAGATTAGGGGGAGCAAACGGTGAAATATCGTGAACCACCGGTTGACACCGATAAAAGACGTTAACCGGTGTGAGATATCTGTCAGTCGGCAGAAGACCAAAAATGGTAAAAGGAAAATTGGGGTTTACGCCCTAATAGTGGAGCATTTATTATGGTAGGTGGATAACCTATTTAAAAGGAAGTTTCAAATCATTTCTCACTTATCATTTTTCAAGCAAAGAAGTTTTTTAAGTGCAGAGCGAAGAAAAGTGATTTACACTGTGATTCAAAGAATTTATCAAAATCTTGAAGAAGAATTTGAAACAAACTTCTGTTGGAGGAGTGTAGAACACAAAGCGGTATCTCTGCAACCAAAGGAGTGTGTGGTGAAGTTCAAACTATGAAGCCCTAAATTTCAATCTACGAAGGTATTTTTCATAATTCTCCATTTATCATGGCTTTCGTATCACATGATAGCTCTAGTGCACCCGTTGATTCTATGGACTTCACTCAACGAAAGTCAAAATATAATGCACTGTCTTAAGTACTTGCTAGTGTTATTGTAGAAGAAGGCATTTCCAATTACATAGACTGCAAAATCAAAGACCTAGGGTCTCTTGTGATCTATTCACAGTTGAGTTTGTTATGCGGGAAGGATAAGAAGATTATACCGAAATTTTGCATTCTGGAAAAGAAGAAACTTCACAATGCAATTTATTTTCTTGAAGAATTTTTGGATGATCACATTCGTATTATTCTAAGTAGGCTACACGGTGATAAGATGTACCTAGAGCGGACGCATGATATCACACCAGAAGCGATTCATGTCGTCACTGGTTTCTGTAACACAGGGGAAGTGCCAGCCCTAAGGAAGGTCAACAAGACTATAATGTCCAAGTTCACCAGTTCAGTGAGCGACTCACGTGGAATGACCATCAACTCAATCAAGGATGATCTGGTCAAGTATGCCTGCATGGTGATAGGTTACCAGACGTTCTCTGCTAGCAGAATTAATTTTTTCTCTATTGTAGCTGTAAATGCCAGTTACAGGATGATCAAGGAAGATGCATCGTTTGATCTGTGCACTTGTATGCAAAGACAACTTCTATTGAATCTTAATTTGATCAAACAGGACAATGCACTGAGATTTAAGTTCGGACAACTACTGTTTGGGTTGTTCTTTTACTTCCAAGGCTACTTTCTAGGAGTAGGTGACATTCAGTGGTCTGCCGACCAACCAGTGACAAAGTAAATCAAGGAAAGTCTACAAGTAGTTGGAACCGGCTATCTGGAAGTGTTGAACAAATACTTTGATGAGTTCAGACACAAGATGAGCCAAAGGATAAAATTATCTGATGATATAGTCAAAAAGTATGAGGAAGATATCTGCTTTACCATCAAAGTGGATGAATGCATAATGGAGGCCATTGAGCCTAGACAGGAAGAAGTGGAGCCTATGGGCTATGAGGTAATGAATGACATGTTAGATGGGTATGCCTCTTCCCTAATCACTTCGCCCCTTGATCCTAGGGCAAAGAGAACTGGCACCTATTTGGGAAGGGTTACACCAATTGTAGAAACCTCAAACAAGAAAGGAAAGGCAGTGCCTTCAGCATCGACACCGGTTACTGCAGCCAATCCCAAAGTGACCAAGCGGTCACCAACTAAGAAGAAACTAGAAGCTACACTTGCCAAAGTCTTTGAGAGGAAGCGGAAGACGAAAAACAATACACTGGACTCAGAAGAAATTGTGGTAGAAGAACCACCTAAGAAGATTGGGCAAACAAGGAAAAAGACAAAGAATGAACCGGAAACATCTACACCGGTAAATATTGATATTTCTTCTTACAAACCTTTGACACATTGTCAAAGAACTATAAAGAATATTAGGAGAAAATTGTTGAATGATTTAATTGATTGTTTTGATGACTTCAATGATGATGAAAAGGAAGAAGTTGAAGAGGAAATCATTAAGTATTTGTGTGTTAATGACCGACCACCTTCAGAAATTAGATCTGAGACACCAGATTCTTTGTATAATTATTTAGATAATAAATGGTGCATTGCCATAGAAAAGGAACAGGAATTAAGGGAGGAAATATTTGCTCAATATTTTCCTGATGTATCAAATTCAGAACTTTTCAAAGTTATGAATAAATACAAAGGCCTCTTCTTCATGAGAAGAAGAAGACTCCTGTTACTGGAAGGAAAGGTTCATGAAGTGATAAAAGATAACATACTAATGCTCAAGAAGCTCTAAAGATGCATCAAGTGGTTGAAGCCAACAGGAAAGCTGAGCAAGAATTGGAAACTGACAAATTGGATGAGTTGTATAACAGTGAAGGAGAACTGGTCACAGAACAAATGGACCCCATTGATGTTGACGCCTTAGATGGTGAAAATGTTATTCAGGGTACACCATCAGAAGGGACAGGATAGGAGAAGCAGGCATAAGAAGAAAAGAAGCAACAAGAAGCAGAAAAGAAGAAACAGGCAGATGAAGAGGATAAGAGAAAAGAAGAGAAAAAGAAGAAAGATGAAGAGGATAAGAGAAAAGAAGAGAAAAAGAAGAAAGAGGAAGAGGACAAGAGAAAAGAGGAAGAAAAGAGGAAAGAGGAAGAGGATAAGAGAAAAGAAGAGGAGAAGAAGAGAGGAGAAGAAGAGAAGAGAAGAGGAAAATAAGAAACAAGAGGAAGAGAAGAAGAAGGAGGAAGAGGAAAAGAAAGAAGAGGAGAAGCAGAAAGAGGAAGAGAAGAAATAGGAAGAGGAGAAGAGGAAGAAGGAAGAGGAAAAGAAAGAAGAGGAGAAGTGAAAAGATGAAGAGAAGAGGCAAGAAGAAGAGAAAAGAAAGAAAGAAGAAGAGGAGCAGAGGAATGCTCAAGAAGATAAGCAAAAAGCCAAGGACAAGGAAGCAGCGATAAAGAGCACACAGGTGGAGACCCTAATGGAAACCGGTAGTCAGGCTAAAACAACTAACATTACTAGTCTCGTTGACCTCCAGTCTGCAAATGAATTAGAGTTGTTGCAGAGCATTAAGGTTGCTCAAGAACGTTTGGAAGTGATAAGAAGGAAAAAGGAGCAAGATGTGATCCAAGCTGCGGTGGACACTCTTACCAGTTTGATACCTGGTACGAACCTTCCCAGTACCGATTCCTCACTTGCACAATTGAAGCTCCTATGTACAGTTGTAGAAGACCAGGTACAAAGCTTGGAAGAGGTTGCAGAAGAAAATGCCAAGAAGGAACATCAAAAGGCTTTGGACACTGCCTTGGTGAGAAAGTTAATAGAACTCCTGTTTGATCTTCAGAAGGCATAGAAGGACATTAGAGATGCAATGGATGAGGGAAATCTACTACTCAAAAAGATTTGTCAACCTCATTTATTTTGTGATGATGTGCTCACTCAGAAAGACAAACTGCAAACTGATATGCAGTCATTTATTAGCACCTTCAAGATGCCCTATGACTCCTTCTCCACATATGGACAAACTGCTCATCGGTTTCAACTTTAGTCTACAAGACTCGAGGTAGAGATAAGCAACCAGACACAAAATTTGTAGGAACTTCAACTGGTCCTACTGCCAAAACTGCAAATTCTCAAGAAATGCTATCTAAATCTTAATACCCTAACGGTCACTCAAGAGATGAGCATGATAGATGCCATGGAAGAACAAGTCTCCTAGATGTAGACAGAGAAAGAGGTGGCTACCTCTCTACTTGACTCATGGTCCTTATCCATGAAGCAATTTTTGCAGGACTTTAAATCAGTTTTTGACAAGTTTTACTCTTTATTGTCATAAACACTTATTATTTTAATACTAATGAAACAGGAGTTAGTCTCAATGTTTTTGTCATTGTTGGCAAAGGGGGAGAAGCATATAAATTTTGATGTTTTGATGTATACTTTCATGTTATTTTTGTTAAGGAGTAGTATACATTGTATTTTCTGCAAAAGGGATAGTGTATATGCTTAGGGGGAGTAATTTTGATTATGGCATATTTTTGTTGTAAAACACTTAGATGTCAAAATTTTCCTGAGTGTTGCCATCAATGCCAAAGGGGGAGATTGTTGGCATTTTTGATGATTGATGTTGTGATTGTCATTGATGGACACACACTTGATTTGAGATCACTTTTTGTATGTATAAGTTAAAGCTCAACCGATATTTGTTCCAACCAGTATGATGTATTATAGTCTTTAGAATATCGATGTTTTGTAGAAAGTGTTTACTGATCTCAAGCGGTATGAAGACCCCAAGCGGTTCGAGGATCTAAAGTGGTATGAAGGAACGAAGTAACACAACTCATATTTCCCAGTCTTCATTTTTGTCAAACCGGCAACTAGTATTTTTCTTAAACTGGTATTTTGTATGAACTAGTAATACTCTGTGATGAGTTACCAACTGACATTTTGTGATGAGTTACCATCCATCGATTGTTTGACGGTGTCGACACTCTAGCGGTGCTTTTTGTGTCATGTTACTAGATATGTCTAGATGCAATGAACCTAGGAAATTGTATTGTAATTCTATTGGACCGACATGAAATCAGATTCCTTTATAAGGACATCTTGTCTAGGGTTTTAGGTTGTTGCTAGGTTTTAAGATGGTTGATGAGTTTTTGTAAGTGTGAATATAGAAGAGAAGTTCAGGTCTATGAGAGAAAGTAGAGTGTGAATGTGTTGAAGACTGAAGTAATGCTGGAATGCATTAGGAATGAGCTATCAAGGATCTAAGCAAGCAATCTGTGCTATTTGCTAGATCACTCACTTGTTGACTACTCACATCTTGGACAAGTCTGAAGCCCTTAACCGGGTAGGCCCAAAAAGCCTTTCGTAAATCCTCTAACAAGGTGGTTCACATCCGTGGATCTAAAATCCTCTAGCAAATTAGTCTTTAATCAGACTTATCTTCTAACAGAGATTGAGATTCCTAACATGATTTGTTCTGGTAAAGAACATTGTATGACCTTAACCAGTCTGATCTTAACCGGTCTGGTTCCTATTCTGCAGATAGTTACTTGTGAGTCTCATCTCACCGTGGTTTTTCCCATTTGGGTTTCCACATCAAAATCTCTTGTGTTATGGTGATTGTGCTTCTATGGGTGAATGCATTATTTTCTATTTGGTTTGCATGTGTGCTAACTGGTTTGTTTGCTAAATTGTTTTACCAGTTTACTGCTAGACTAGTAAAGTGTTTAAGTACAGTAATTTTTGGCATACTAATTCACCCCCCCTCTTAGTATTCATCACTTTTCACAATCATAAGCCTTCATAACTCATCCACTTGTCCCACACATCCATTCCCTTTTGGAAATACATCACATCAGTGGGCCTTTAATGGAACTTCCTTGAAGGACTTTGTTGTCAGGGATGGCCAAACTCTTTAGGTGACACACATATGGGCCTGCATAGTCCACACATTAGTAATTCTACCTTAGTTCCTTCATCAAGGAAGACAATCAAGGGAACTACACATCATTCATTCAAGGAATGTCACAACTACAATCATAAGGTAAAGCCTTGCACATTTGAGGTGGGTGACTTAGTTCTTAGAGAAAATCCTAAAAAATAGCAAGACAGAGAGAAGAACGGCAAGTTCGAACCAAATTAGATTGGTCCCTACATCATCACAACAGTCTATGGATCAGGTGCATATCAACTCTCAACACCAGATGGAGAACCTTTGGAAGATCCTATCAACAACAGACACCTTTGAAGGTTTTACACATAGCTTTTCAAAATATCCTATCATTAAAAATACAAAAAAAATAAAAAATATCAAAAAATACAAAAAAAACCATAAAAATATAAAAATAGTTACATGGTGAAAACTTGACAAACATGCGCCTTCTGACACAAAAAAAATTTGAAAAATAAAAAAAAGTAAAAAATAAATTCGTCCAATGGTGAAAACTGGGTAAAGCAGTGCCATGTGTAGAGACATTTCTCCTCCCTCCTTCAGGATTCACATATTATCCTTTCTTTTTTCTCTCACACACAACCTATCCATCCATAATAAACTTACCTATTCCCATCATGGCTTGTTATTGATCTACCTAAGATTGGTCAGCCATTCATAATAAAACCTCTCTTTTCACCCTTTCCTTCCATAATAAATTAGGTCCAATCTATAACTAGGGCAAAATCCTAAATCTAGTGATGGAAGTGGTACCCTGAGCATCGCATGTTTTGAGAAGCATTATCTTTTCATTCCTTCTTTTCGTGCACAATTCACAATAAAAGGTCATTTGCATCACCAATCTGCAATAAAGTATCAATTTCATGGATTCAGTTAGTTTCAAATGAGACAAAAGTAGCAATGAGCTTTCAACAAATCAAATCTTTCAATAGACTTTGGCAACAACATGGTTTTTGGCACGATCTGTCCTTTATTAGGATAACAACATTGGGACCATATCAAACATGTTAACATATGTGGCAAGAAACACAAATAAATTGAAGATTCCATTGTGTGTTGGTTTCAAGTCTTGGTTTTCTTTTTATTTTATCTTTTGGTGACATGTCTTTTAGCTTTTCCAGGATGTCTCTGACGAGAGATTTTATCTCCAAGATGTATTTGAATAGAAAGGCGAGGATGGGATATGATTCACCTACTATTGTTTTGTTGTCTCTGGATTGTCTCTTAGTAATGCTATGACTTGTTCGTCCAAGGATATGAGAACACGATGAGTCTAGTGTGAACTGGGGCATTCCTTGTTTGCGACTGTCTAATCTTCATACAAATGGGTACAATGACTTTCTGGGTCGAACCTATATCTGGATTGTCATAACCTATTTTCCATAATAAATCTCAATGATGATAATATCACAAGAAGCTCTTTCACTTCGATATCTTCTACCTCCATTCCCCTTTCTTGGTTGACATCCATCGTCCTTCCTTGAGTTCCCATAGCTTGATATCACATGACTGAGTATATAATGACACACCAAAAATATTCGTATTTCATTTAGATTGCACTTGCATCATTATATTTTAGCATATCTCATTTCATACATACATATAAATATCACAATTACATCACATCTTGCATATATGATTGGTTAGTAACTGCATTCTCATATAAAACATAAAATGCCAAAATAATAACACATCATACATCTCATCCTGTAAATAATCATATCATATACACATCATGCATTCATATCCTATAAATAATCATAACATCCATCTACATATAGTACATCCACATTTGCATTCTCATATTAAAAACATAAAGGAACAAAAATATATTGCATTTCATCATGTACATATTTGCATCCATATCATAAGAATCGTAAAATCATAAAGCATATAGAACATCACATAGTAACACATGCATATAGCTACCACAAGGAATAATCATCTCATATATATAAAAAAAAATCATAAGTGTCATAATACAATGATGCTAATATCTCATAAGGCTACAAAATAACCCAGAGGTGTCTACATCATCATACAAAAACTAATAGAAAATGGATCCAAGAGAGCTATGATGAAGACCCTCCCTCAGAGCCAACTTTCCTTGAAGGAATCTAATCTCTTGAAGAACCAGCCCCTGGATCATCTCGTCTATTCCATCTTGAAAAATTTTCAGGACCATCTTTTCACCAAATTAGTTAACAGTTTTGTGTTTGCCCAAATATTAGGGATATACATAACTTGTCTCAATCCTATCGCCTTGATCACAACGTGGTCCTCAACAATCAAATCTGTTCATAACTGATGTATCACAGGGAATCACTCTCTAGAATCAATTTGGGGTAGACTCAATGTTTTATGTCATATCTTTGATTAGAAAAGGTTTAACTTTTTATCTTTTTTTAAGAGATTAAATTATATATATATGGACATATAAAGTTAAACATATAAAACATATAAACCACACATGAAACCACCCCTGCTTAAGACATGATACATAAACTACACATGAAACCACATACGAAACATTTATGGACATATAGAGTTTTGCAATAAAATAGCTACAAATTAACCAAAACACGTTTTTTGTTTATAGTTGTTCTACCTCGAATCCTCTTAGAAACTAATGACAAAGTAGCTTTCAAATCAATATCCAACTTTATAGTTGTATATTTTTTATGCCCATCACCAAATTGCTCTCGAGCTCTAGATCCCCTTAAGACTAGACATTAACTTGTAAATTAACTAAAATCTTCAATTTTTTCTTAATTAAATCAAAACATGAGATATAGAGTTTAGTAATAAAATAACTATAAATTAACCAAAACACATTTTTGTTTATAGTTATTCCACCTCGAATCCTCTAAGAAACTAATTACAAAGTAGCTTTCAAATCAATATCCAAATTTATAGTTGTAGATTTTTAATGGCCATCACCAAATTGCTCTCTCTCTCTAGATCCCCTTAAATGACTATCTCTCTATTTCTCTCTCTAAGTAAGACTCTCTCTTTATCTCTCTTTCTCCCTCCCCTTAAGACACACACAAACTCTCTCTCTCTCTCTCTCTATATATATATATCTATCTTTCTCCCTCTCCTTAATACTCTCTCTCTCCCCCCTCTCTCTCTCCCTCTCCCTCCCCAAGCAAGGTGGACTCTCTCTCTCTCTAGATCTCTCTTTGTCTCCCCTTAAGACTAGATCTCTCTTTCTCTCTCTCTCCCTAAGTAAGACTTTCTCTTTCACTTTATTTCTCCCTCCCCTTAAACTCTCTCTCTCTCTCTCTCTCTCTCTCATGTGCATACATTTAATACTCACGTGCATGTTTATTTAATGAGCCTCTCTTTATCTCGATCTCTCTTTTTATCCCCTCAAAAGTCTCTCTCTCTAGATCCCCTTAAACGATTATCCCTCTATTTCTCTCTCTAAGTAAGACTCTCTCTTTATCTCTCTTTCTCCCTCCCCTTAAGTCTCTCCCTCTCTCTCTCTCTCTTTATCTATCTATCTTTCTCCCTCTCCTTAATACTCTCTCTCTCTCTCTCTCTCTCTCTCTCTCTCTCTCTCTCTCCCCCTCTCTCTCCCTCTCCTTCCCCGAGCAAGGTGGATTCTCTCTCTCTCTCTAGATCTCTCTTTGTCTCCCCTTAAGACTAGATCTCTCTTTCTCTCTCTCTCTCTCTCTCCCTAAGTAAGACTTTCTCTTTCACTTTATTTCTCCCTCCCCTTAAAACTCTCTCTCTCTCTCTCTCTCTCATGTGCATGTTTATTTAATTTACATGATCTCAAGATGCATGTTTAATTTTGATGCACGTGTGCATACATACATTTACATATATTTAATTAATACATGCATGCATGCTATGTTCTCATGTACACAATGTATTCTTGATTTTTTTAGATTAGAAAGACAAGTCGAGATTATATACATATGAGATTTCAATTGCAACATTTAAGATCTTGTGTTTGAGCTCAAATTTTAAATTTTAAATTATTTTTTAAAGATCTCTAGAAATTATTTTTGAGTTCACTAACTAGATATATTTAGAATTTATTAAATTGTTCTTCTTAAAACATACTTGTTATAATATTAGATCAAATAGAGTTAGTTTGAATATGTATCTATATCTAATAATTTTGTCTAAGGCAACATGTGACATTAAATTATCCTTTTGGTGTGCCAACTCTAAATATTATCATGGCAGATAATGCAATTCCCCCTTAGGAATTGTTCTCATGAACGAAGATTGAGATAGAAAAGTTGAGAGCATCGTCAAATAGTAGTAGTAACATAAGTGTTTATAAAAGCACTTGTCAACATATTCTTGATATCCTTGTGGGTGTTAGAGATTGCATTTAGGGTGCTAGTGCCTTTTCTAGTGATGCTATATAGGCTATTCTTGTTAGGAAGTGACAAGAGGTTTGTCGTGATGCATCCCTTACCAAGGTTCTGTCATGCCCAAAAATTAGGGCAAAAACGGAAAGATTTTTTTTTTTTAAATGACTAGTAAATTAACAAAGTTCGCTGTCACGACATGTGTTAACACGTTGGCCATAACAAAAATCGAACTAACTCAGATACTAACTAAGTATCGAAACTTAATTAAAATTCATTTGCAGAAAACTAAATGTTTTAATTTATTTTCTCATCAAATATAGTCGTTAGTTTAATTTATTAAACTCATTTAAATGGTAGACGAAGATAAAAATTGATCTCCAATAAAGCTATATTGTTTACATTTCATTTTAAATCATTAATTAATTTAATGGATTAAAGTGTCAAATTAATTTCTAAATGAGATTATTCGATGAGGAAAATTATCTTTCCAAAATCAAATTTAGTTTTCAAGGAATTAATTTTCCCCTTTTTTTTAATTTAATCAAAGTTTCACAAATAGTTAATTCTAAAAAATAATTAATTAGGATTAAAACTCCCACGTCTATCTAAATTGAAACCCTAACTAATTTAAATATAATTTTTTTTCCACAACATAAAAATAATTTTCATATAATCCCTAATTAGGGATTTTTTTTTTTATATATAAAATGGCTCTAACTAAATTGATCAAACATATTATTTTTATTTTATTACCCTAGCCCTACCCCGAGCTAGGGTTTAATATTTCTTGATTTACCATTTTATTTTCACAGGGCCGAAACCCATTGGTGGCGGCCGTGAATTTTTTTTTGAGGAGCGACGGGGGTTTCCAATGGTGGCGGCTCGGCCATGGCCGCCCACTGTGCACTGCATAGTGGACGGCGGTGCCGCACACTGTGCAGTGCACAGTGGACGGCGGTGCCGCACACTGTGCAGTGCACAGTGTTCGGCCTTGCCGTCCAATGTGCACTACACAGTGTGCGGCACCGCCGTCCAATGTGCACTGCACAGTGTGCGGCACCGCCGTCCACTGTGCACTGCATAGTGTGCGGCACCGCCGTCCATTGTGCTTTGCACAGTGCGCGGCTCCGCCGGTCACTGTGCTTTGCACAGTGCGCGGCTTGCCGCCGATCACTGTGCGATGCACAGTGCTTCAGCCCTTCTCTTTTTTTTTTGTTTTTTTTAAATTTTTTTTAAAAAATATATATATATATATTTCCCAATTTTAATTTTACATGCAAATATTTTTTTAAAAGAAACAAAATAACAAAGTAACTCATTATATATATATATATATATATATATATATATATATATATATATATATATATATATATATATATATATATATATATATATATATATATATATATATGGTAAATAAACTTAGGCTCACATTTTTCATTTGTTGCAGGGTATTTATATGGCATGTTTTATATAAAATATATATAAATATACCCATGATTTCTACATGTATATATATATATATATATATATATATATTTATTTATGACTAATAGTTTTAATTCTTTTTCTTAAACTAACATCGTAATCATGAAAGATTTTGATATACCATTGTAGGGAAGGAAATATGGATTAAGTCTGTTTTAATGGATATATATATATATTTCCAGAACTATATTGTAATCTATAGGTATGCAGGAAACAGAATTCTAAGAATTTTTTTTTTTTTAAAACTTAAGAAATACTATTTTAGGAAAGCATTATACTTATTGGTAATAAATACATTCATTGAATTCACAACTAATACAGCAACTAACTATACATTCTCGTATTTTTATTTATTAATATAAAAGCTAACAACAAATACAAATCATATTTTTTTCTACAATTAGAATGGAGGTAGATTCTCAGAAAAAGAAGAACTCAGATTTAAATAAAACTGATTTTCATATTGCAAAAAAAACAACTATTACATGCAAACCAAAAGCAAATCCTTTTTTTTTAAAATAGAAAATAGAAGCATATCTAGCTTTTTACAACTCTAACGATATTCTGCAAATTTACATGATGTTTCCTTATTTGACTACAACAACAAATCTCATGTCTATTTTCAAAATTACAACTTGTCTCTCATTTCTATGAATGAGGATGTGTTTCTCCTATCAAATTTAAAACTAATAACTGAAAATCAATTTAAAATTTCTTCAACAATATTCTTCTGTAACCTTTCACTTTTCCTAGTCTTTTCTCCTGGCATTCCTGCATAATAGAAACACAAATATGACCACGAAGTGCTCACCTCCCAGCCTAGGCTAACTGGTAGCCACCCCCGAGCTCGGAAAACCAAGCCCTAGACGGGTAACAAACATGCAAACACATAGAAGACAAAAATACACACACAAAAATTCAGACACACTCCCAACTTGGCTACACAACACCACACTTTGGTGATGACCTTTTTAAGGGTGGTAGTGGACCAATACCCTGAGGAGAACTGCAAGTATGGAAAAATAAGTAGCCACCTCATGGCACAATAAATACATCAAAAATCTCAACCCCTTATTCCTTATGCCCCCCAAAGGCATTCTAGCCTTATATCCCTCCTTATGACCCCCATTGCACAAACAGGCCATGCAGCAAGGGTCACACAAATATCCCTTGTGATCGCTCTCAAACGAGAGTCTCTCACAAACGAGAGTCTCTCACTCGAGGGTTGTCACTGCTACCACCCACAAGATCCTCCTCTCTCCCAAGAGTGAGAGGTCTTGAGAAAACTCCCAAAACACAACAAAACATAATGCAAAAATTTCAAATGAAATTCTAAAAACAAGACATTCAAGAACACAGATTTCTTACACCAATCATACTCTCAAACACATACAAGAAAATAGACATTTTAAAGAATAATCAAACCAACCTTAATCTGCCCAATGGTAGTATATTATTTGAGGAAGAGCTGCCCAATCCACGGATCTTCTTCCTCTACCCTTTGTCAAATTTTCTATTCCATACTATTCTTTTCTTTTCAAAAATTCTCTTGTCTCCAAAAATGGAGAGTGGGTGATTACCCTCAAATTCTCCAATTCTTTCTTAAGAAGCTCATTCTCTGAGTTCTCACAAGTTTCTAAAAACCAAAAAGGAAAGTAAAGCAGAATGGGAAAAAGACTCCCATTCGAATAGGAAAAATCTCAATTAGATTTAAACTTCTAATTTTCAATTTTCGCACAACTCAAAAAAACCAATTTTTAAAGCGTCAAAAAGGTCACTTAAAAGTAGAAACTTGCCTAAAATTACCCCTAACCCCTAGGTATACCTTATGGGCTTTAGGAAACCCTATTAAACTACCCCTAGGTGTTCATTTAACCCATTTTAAACCCCTCTGAAGTTTATTTTCGGGTCAAACATATGTTGACCTCTCCAAAGATTCCTTTCCCAAGGTATTTATGACAACACGTTATATTATTTAAAAAAAACTATAGTTAAACACTTTCCCACCAAGAGACAAAAATAAAACATTTAAATTTAAATCCACACGTGTCAAGTGACACAAATAAAACACTTTTACAAATTAAAACATGAAATCGTCTCTTGTGGGTTTTACACATTAAATTTAAATGACACTTAACACCCATGCAACATACACTATTATGAATAAAATACAACACAAATGGGGTATTGTCTCTCCAAATAGACAACCCCTGGCTTACGAACATACATAAGTCTAGGTTTGGTTCTCCATAATTTTCCATGGTCACATGGTAAATTTCCTGTGCATCTCAATTTACACATTAGTACTTTCAAATATCCACATATAATATAATTCAAAGGAATAACAATACACATCATCACTTGCATACAATTTTCATCTGCACAGATTAAATACATCTTTTACCAAGCAATTTCACATAAGCAATTTCATCCCAATTCACATAAACTTAACCATACATCATAGTTCTATTATCATAGTAAAGTCCTGCAAATATAATAACGACATCTATCATTGCAATATCATCCTATCTAACAATCATGTAGTGTTCTATCTCATAAAGCATATAAGTAAATCATCAAAACATAGCAATGTTATCCAAATCTTGAAATCATATAAGTTCTAAGTCTCAAAATGCATCAAAATAAAGTATCCATAATAGTCTAAATATAAAATCCACTGAATGTCAGACTGAGTCGAGGTGAGGCCTCACAGGTTCAGAGTTTAGTGCCTAAGGAAACTTTGAAAGAGCATTGTTTCCCATTATACTTGGGAAAAAACATGGTGAAGGGATATCAGGTCACCAGATGTGAGGATGAGGATATGGCTAAATTGATATACTCACATTTTCTTGTTGCACATGGTCTTTATCCAAATAATGACCAAATTCCTTTATATTTTGCTCAACAGTTGTATGTCAAGGTTCATCTGAAAATGCTTGTCAACTACACTGATTTGCCTCCATATCTAGGATAAGGTCATGGTAGGCTTGCTGACAGGGATGCTTATCATTGATAAGGTCGACAAATTCTAGCACACAAGGCCATTGTTGGTCAGGGGGCACCGGCTATTGCACCTTCATTAGGTCCTGAGGCAGATGATGTTTTTCATAGTACCTAGCTCCATGAGGCCATTCATAGAGTTGGGGACATTGCAGCTATGACTGCTTCAATTTCTAGTGATCAAGTGAGCTAGTATTTGATGAGTCATTGATGCTCTTTATCATATTCATACAGTAGCTCAGATGATCCTTATGTTGTAGTAGGCATCCCTTCGTCCGATAACCTGGAGTGTGTCATAGGAGACATGACACGTGTTACTCTGTTGAGTTTAGTTGAGGATCTTTTGGATGCATTTGCATATATTGCATCTAAGCATCATATCTCTATAGCAAGGGTCAGAGGTCATGTGGGTTCCATCTTTCATGAGCCACATTCAAGACCATCTCATGATCATTCTTATCAGCTAGGTGGCCCCAATATTAATGCACTTTAGGATCCACTTACAAACCATTCTATTGTTGGCATAGAGGGAGAGGCCACACAAGGTATAGATCCTTCACAAAGTGCAGTGCATCATACATTTGATATTGTCTTCGAGGATGTTGACTTCAGCATGATGACGATGGGTTATATGGATTTGTTGACACATTCAGAGTCATCATCGATGCCATCCCGATTGCAGAGTCCCCTGCATTCATCATTATTGGGACATGTGGCAGCCGCTCATGATGCAAACGTACATTTGAGTCTAGATGAGATTGAGAAACATCTTGGTATTTCAGTGGACATGATTGTGGCTAGAGAGTCTGAGTACTATTAGATGCCACCTTCTACATATGTAAATTTATTTTTTAACATCATGCTCATGAGCTACAAATTTCTAATTTCTAATTTAAATATTTAATTAAATTAACTAAATTTAAATTTGATTTCATATAAATTTATATCTATAATTTTTGTATATGGAGATACCTCTTGTTACTCTTGCCTCGAGGTCGGATTGTGTACGCTAGGAGATACTCACTTGATGATGCGGCCACCAGTGGACATGTGATTTTTAAATTTATATGTATGATACGTTTACATTACATTAAATTTTAAATTAATTATAATTTATGTACATGTATTTAATGTATATTTTATTTAACATATGTGTATATTTATTACTTTATTTGTAGGGATCGGTTCATCCTTCAAACCATGCTAGTCATTCAAAGGATCGCTCCACTATGAGTCATCATGATGACCAGGGTGCTAGGCCATCTAGCTAGACATTTTATGATCTATATCTTTTATACATATTGTTGACATTTTATTTGATATATCATATATAGATACATTTGACATGATCTCTAGACTTTATATATGTACATTTGATGATCTAGACTTTATATAGATACATTTTACATGATCTAGTTTATATGCATTTGATAGGTTTTTGATGATCTATATATATGCATTAAATGATGATTTTCTTTATATTTTTGACATGTTTTTTCAAGTGTTAAATATATGATGCATGAAATGATTATTTGCTTTATATGCTTGACATGTTTTTTCAGGTGTTAAATATATGTATGTACATTTGATGATCTAATTTATATATATGTTTGGTATGTTTTGTGATCTATATACATTCAAGATGATCTTTAATTCGTATGTTTGACATATTGTTTGATGTTAAAACTACATGTTGTACATTGAAAGATGATTGAATATATGTAATTTCTATAGATATGCATGCACGATCTAGTTTATAATGTTATACATGTTCTAGATAAATGATGATTAAATTTCATAAAACTCCAGTTTTAACAATATGATCTGCATAGAAATTTAAATCATCTCCTTAGCCATTTTATAATTAAACATCCCCTTAAGCCATTTAAAAATCATGTCTATGTAATGACATTCCCAAAATGTACAATTGATTAAACAATTTTCAAATAGATAAAATTGAATACATACATATTAATTTCATAAAACTTCATTTAATAGATGAACAAACGTAATTCCCAAGATGTACAATTCATTATAATTTTCAAATAGACATGAACAAGTGTACCCATAATAATTTAAATCATCCCCTTAAGTTGTAAACTAGTCAAACATCCCCTTAAGACATTTAAAAATCATATCTAAGTATGTAATGCCCATCCCCTTATTCAAGGTCCATAAATAACAACAATAAAAGTTTCATAAAGCATAATGTAGTTTAAATCATTTAAAACTTTAAACAATAACACATTGTATATATGCAACATAAGTGTTGGTGTAAATAATTATTCATCATGGATATTATTACACCTTACTTAAGTTTACTTAGGAAATGCATTTCATAGTAGTTTGGGTATGAGACACTTGGGTGTTTGTGCCACATTGGGATAGTGTGTGTAGGAGAATTTCCACCTTTTATGGTGTGATCTTGTTGTTACACTCCACATTCAGTGGGTGATCCATCTCATGTGGACTATTATATTGTTTCTCCTACCTACCCACACCTATTTCCACCCTACCCTTGTTTTTTATTGAGCCACATGTCATATTTGTGTGCTCACATATCCATATAGCCTTGTCTATATAAGTAGGCTCATATTCATTGTATGTATCGATTGATGATCCAGTTGATCAGTATTTTCTCTTGATAGAATACAGTTTATTTCTATCATATATTTTGTCTCTCTTATTTGTGCTTTCCATTGCCTCTTGATCCTGGCAAAATATCACATGGTATCAGAGCTGGTCCATGTCTCACATGGTATCAAAGCCATTAGAGTGTCATTGGTTTGCTAATTGAGAGAAATTTGATGCTATTTGGGGTTGTGTATTTTGGAGTTTTCTATTGCAGGTTATTATTGAAGCTTGATGGGTCAAATATGAGGTCACCATTGGATTGAGGAGGTCCAAGAAAATCAGTTTTGCCTTTTGTTTCATCCAAATTGGACTTCGGAGGCCAAATCTAGAGGCATTTGAAGTTTGACGCTGTGGCAAAAATTTTCTAGAAATTGTAATTTTGTAGGCATGTTTCAAATAGCAATATCTCACTCATCCTGACTCATTTTTTTGAGCAATTTTTTTTGTTTTGGGGTAGAATTTCATGATCTGTATAGTGGTGAAGGAGTTTTTTGATTTTTCAATACAGGTTTTTTGGAAATCATGAAATCCCGATTTTTACAACTTTGGAGGCTTCGTTTGGGCTCATATGGACTCCTTTTTAGGTGCCGTTTTTTTTGAAAGTGCATATTTTTTCATTTGCTTTCATAATCTGCCATCTGTTTGTAGTGATTTTAAGTAGAAATTGTACTTTCAGTATTTGGCCATTTTTGGCATATTTGGTACTTGCATTTTGTTTGGATCTCATTTTAGATCGCTAGCAATATTTGTTGAAGTCTCTTAGATCTCATTTTGAGAAGTTGTAAATTGAAATCAGAAGTCCACTTTGCCTTGTTTTGCAAGTGGCCCATTGTATACGCACTAAGTATAAAGTGCCAAAATCACCATTTTGGGGGGGATTTCTTGATTGAGTATTTTGGGGGGGTGTCTTTTGTGATTGTGCCTCTCTCTATCTTGTGTTTTTTCATTTTGGTGCTATGGGTTCTCCTAAATTTCCACTTTTAACTCCTCATAATTATGCATCATGGAAAATTAAGGCATGGAGTAAACTAATGGAAAAAGGATTCATTCATTATGTAAATGAAACTATTACAACACCATCAGATCCTAAGGCTGATCCTAATGCTCAAATTGAATGGCTTACTAAGAATGCTATGGCACTTGGAACACTTAGAAAGTATGTATCAGATGACCTTATTTTTCACATTGATAAGTTTACAACAATTAAAGAGGCTTGGGATATTTTTAAGAAATTGTATGGTTAAGTTGATGAGATTAAGGGCTACAAGCTTGATAGTGAACTCACAACTTTGGATCCCAAGGATTTTGATACAATCCAGGATTATGTCACAAAACCAACCAAGCTAAGAGCAAAGCTAAAGGATTGTGGAATTGATAAAAAGGATGCTCAATTGGTTTGCAACTTTTTGGACAATCTTCCTTCAGAGTATGCAGCCTTTGTATCTAGCTTTCACACCCATAGGTTAGCTCAAGGTTCCTCATACACTTCTCCCTCATTTGATTCATTCACAGAGATGTTGATACTTGAGAAATCTAAGTTGACCACGATGGGGATTCTCAAATCTTCAAAGTCACAAGCTTTGGTGGCTAACAAAGGGAATCAAATTAATCAAGGAAAAGACAAGAATCAAAAGAAACCTAAGTCTAAACCACAACAAGATGGAGCACAATCTTCCTCTCCACAACAAGGTGATTCACCATTCTCACCTAAGAGGAAATCATATAAGGACAATTTTTTTTGTGGATATTGCAAGAAGTCAGGACATGATGAACATCATTGTTATAAGAAGGATATTGATGAGTTGAAGAATCTTCTTGAGAAGAATAGAATCAACCTACCTTCTAGAATGTCTACATCAGCTTCTTCTTCCAAGGATAAAGGAAAGGATCACTCTTTTGGGATAGATAAAGGAAAGGGACAAGCTCTTTGTGCTACTACAATTCATGATTTAGGGAGATGGCTTCTAGATTCAGGGGCTTCTCATCATATGGCATCTTCACAGTCTATGTTTTCTACATTTGAGCCTTGCCACATGCCAAAATTTTTGATGGAAAATCATACATATATGGATGTGATTGGGAAAGGATCTATTGCCATTGGGGATAACTCCTTCAATGATGTGTTGTGTGTACCCCATTTGACAAATAATCTTCTTTCCATCTATCAAATCACATATGGGGCAACTAGGAAAACTGTGGATTTCACACCTAATTTAGTTATCATTAGAGACTTGGAGAGGGGAGCTATGATTGCGACTGGGATGGTTGATCATGCATCTCGGTTGTACTCTTTTTTAGATTTTGGTTCTATTGATAAGGTTGGTTCTTCCTATGTTGATGATTTAGATTTTGAGGAGAACTTTGGGCATTTGAACTTGGGGATTCTCACATGTGACCCCATTTTTGAGCCTTGCATTTCATCTTCTATTGATATCACACCACCTATTGCACCTGATGATGCAGCTAGTGTGATAGTTTTGCCTTCTTATGATTCAGTGCAACAGGATATTTCATGTCTTCCAGCTTTAGTTGATTGGGATGCCTACTTGATAGACATTGCAGGTTTGTTTGTGGACTCCTACATTGCAGATTTGGGAGACACCATTGATGACATTCATCTTCTCTTTGATGAAGATGATCCTTCTTTGATTGTTGTGAGGGATCACTCTGACCCTCTTGTGCATTCTCTACATGATCAATCTTTAGAGGTTGACATGATTGTGGATACTTTTGTACAACACTTGGAGGAGGTCTCTTTATCTTTTGAGGAAACATATGAGTCTTTGGATATTGTTCTACATTCATCTCCACTAGATCTTAGAGTTCCTTTTTCAACAATGTGGCATAGTTTACCACCTTTAGAGGGGGTACCTTTCAGCATTGACATGGGGACACTTGAGCAGTTTTAAGAGATTCCTTTCATCATGAGTTTTCTTCATACATCTTCCCTTCATGATTGGGGAGACTTCATGGATACACCTTTGGTTTTGTTTCTTCCTAAGGGGAGGAATGTTGTTCGACATTTGTGGAACAGTTTCTTCATACATCAAGCTTCTATCATTGGTGTAGATTCCACATTGAGGGGGGGCTTCCTAGCTTCTCTTCTTCTCTCATATGGGGGGTACTTTTTCCTCACATGGGGTTTTGTCCTTCACATTCTTCTATGAGAGTTCTCTTATATGTTTTTCATCTCTCTTTTGGGGGAGGGTTTTTTCCCATTGGGTTTTTCTCTCTTTTCCCACTTTGTGAGAGATTTCCTTGCATTGTTTTTCATGCATTTGTATTTGTACATGGGTACCTAACATGGTCTTGTAGTCAGAACCCATCTTGCATTGCTTAGTTGCATTATAGACTTTAGTGCATTCCCCTAAGTTGCACTTAAGGGGGGGTGTTGGTGTAAATAATTATTCATCATGGATATTATTACACCTTACTTAAGTTTACTTAGGAAATGCATTTCATAGTAGTTTGGGTATGAGACACTTGGGTGTTTGTGCCACATTGGGATAGTGTGTGTAGGAGAATTTCCACCTTTTATGGTGTGATCTTGTTGTTACTCTCCACATTCAGTGGGTGATCCACCTCATGTGGACTATTATATTGTTTCTCCTACCTACCCACACCTATTTCCTACCTACCCTTGTTTTTTATTGAGCCACATGTCATATTTGTGTGCTCACATATCCATATAGCCTTGTCTATATAAGCAGGCTCATATTCATTGTATGTATCGATTGATGATCTAATTGATCAGTATTTTCTCTTGATAGAATACAGTTTATTTCTATCATATATTTTGTCTCTCTTATTTGTGATTTCCATTGCCTCTTGATCCTGGCAAAATCTCACATGGTATCAGAGCTGGTCCATGTCTCACAGTAAGAGTTTAAATCAGATCCCCAAGTGAGCTATGTCCTAACTACATCCCCTTAAGACATTTATAAATATCAAGTTGTTCAACCTTCACACAATTTGTAAACATATACAAAGTATTTCTAGGCCACATCAATTGGTTCAGCCCACTCTTGAATAACATGCAATATTCTCTCATAATAATCAAAATCTAATCTCCGCTTTCAAATGCCATGTCCTGTGACTAGATGAAGAGTTAGGGTTCTATAAATTACATTGTGGCTATAGTGATAGACCTTGTTGTCATGTTGATAATCAATAAAGTGAATACCATGTTTAACTATTTTGATTTGCTTCAAGTGCATTCCTTCCAAAACAACTGAACCTGGACACAAGAAACAACATTTCAAGTTCCATAAATAGATTAAAATTTTGAATGAATTATAGAGCTCTCAAGGCATGAATGTAAAGTGTAAGTTTTTAAAGTTTAAAATAATGTGCACTGATCTTGTGGGAAACACCATTTCATCGCCTGTTTCTTGCTTTTTTAACTTGTCCCTCTCCTTTGTGCAACGTAATAAATAGTAAATAACACCTACATTATCAGGCTCCGCTATGACTACAAAAATATCTCCTACAAAAAAATGAAAAAGTGGTCAATTTAGATTAAAAAGATCTATACATTACCAAAAAATATATAAAGATCACATGCACAAAATTTAATTAAATAAACATGTCAATTTGAATACATACCAATTTTGATCAATCCTAAAATATGATCATAATCAACATTAATCAATGGAATGTCATCAAAGCTTTCATCCTCATCTCCACCATTTGTATTAGTAACATCTAGTGGCACCAAATTCCATGCATTGACATATCCATGTTCTTGGTTGATGCAATCATCAAAGTTCCTAGAAATGCAATCAAATCAAAAGCACGAGTAATCCCTTGTGTACAATGACCACATGCGACCATCCGTACTCATGATAGAATGTAAGGATATTGTTTCTTGTACCCTCTTGCATCCATGCATTGATCTTCTATCTACATCTTCAAAACAAAATAAAAAATAATTTTCATGTTGTAAATATTCAATTCAATATTAAGTAAACTTAAATTTTTTTTAGTAATTTGAATACTGAAATAAAATCAAATTTTGAACTTAAATCACGTGCTTACCTGATATCTCCCAAAACACTTTGTATGGTATGACTCGATCGAATCCCGATGATGTACTAGCCTCATTTGGTGTAAAGTCCATCTTGCATAATTCAACAATATCATGTGCATCTTTTATACAAAATCCCTGATAATTCATTTGATACGTCCTTAAAGCACACTTGATGCAAGCTCACGCACCAACATGCTCACCTTTTCCATGTCCACTCTCGAAGAAACTCCAAACATGTGGTATCTGTTAGAGTAATTGGGTCTTTACTTGGTTAATTAAACAATATTTGTTTAATTCTTTAAGTTCCCGATTATATTTTTACACTTAAGCTAACATTAGGTGCATATTAATTAATTATTATGTGCAAGCCTAGGGTTTTCCCTTTTTAGGGTTTCTTGACCTATTAGAGGTTATTTTTCTTTTCATTGTATTATCTTTTCACAATACATTTTTGGTGAATTGGAGCTCTCATCTTTTGAGAATATTTTTCCTTTGTTTGGTGTGTTCTTCAGATTATTGCTTCATTGCTTCTCCTTGTAACAGGTTATTCAGCTTGCAAAAGATCTTTAGGCTACTGTGGGATTGTATTTCTCAACTCCTATATGGTATCAGAGCTTAGATCCATAGCTATCTATTCCTGTTTTTGAGAATTTTGCATTAGAAGCAGATCTGCAGTTTCAGGCATTTTTTTGTGTGCTTAGGGTTAAGGTTTTTTTTTTTTTTTTTTTTTCCTGAGCACTTTGGGCCTAAACAAACCTCACCATCATGCTTAGAAGGCCCAAAAACCCCTATAGTCATATAAAATTTGTCCATTTTTGACTCCTGAGCATTTGGGTGATTTTTTTCTCCCAACCAGGCTGTATGACTCTCGTACACAAATCGAGAATTTTTTTTTTTGCCTTTTTACAGCATGCAGGCCGGATTTTTGTTTTTTTAACAAAAATCACAAAAAAAAAAAAAAAAAAATCACACAGCATTCAAAAAAGGCGAAAGGGAATTTTTTTAAAGGTTTTTTGGGCACTGGACCTGACTGTCCAGCGTCGTACGACGCTTGCAGACCAGTCAGGCCAGCCCCACCGGCCACCCCGACTCCCGCTGGCTGCAGACTCTAGCAGTCCTTGCCGGCCCTGGCCCCGGCCCCCACCGGCTATCCTCTCCGGCAGCCCCGCCACCTCTCCGGCCCAGCGCTGCCGCCACCTCCGCTCCCCGACCAGCAGCTCAGCTCCGCTCACCCACTGCTCTGCCCGGCTGCTCTACCCAATTTGTCCGCTCCGCCCAGCTGCACCACTAGAGCTTGGCTTCTTCACCGGAGCCCCACACTTTACCCTTTTGAGGAGGGATTGGTTTTTTGGCTCTATCTTGCGAATCCAGAGTTGGATTTTGGTGAATGAATAGGTGTCAGAAAGGTGATTCCGAGCCGGACCTCGTGGTGGTAGATTTTTTTCCTGAATCTGCTATTTGACTATACTTTTTACCAGTCAAAGTAGGGCTTCTTTTTTGCACTTCTCGGACTATAGATCGAGCAAACGGACTCCATTTTTCAAAAATGAATAGGTGTTGGAAAGCTCTCAGCATGATCTATTCAGGTTTGTGATATTTTTTCTCATAATTTTTACTAGGTACATGAGATATCAGTTTGAAGTTTTTTTGCTTATGCACTACTTCCTTCTCATTACTATGTACTAAGGTTTGGGTTTCTCTATTGTGGGGGGGTGTTTTTTCTCGCTTTCTGTCATTTATATTAGAAATCAAGAACACCTAAACTCTCAAAACAAACAAACCCTTTTGCATATTCTATCTATTCTGAAAGATCACATAATAAAAAAAACCACCAAGCAGGTGCAGGTGCTGAGTTTTTTTTGTTCTCATGGCAGATCCTTTAGTTGAGTTGTTGACTTCAAACAACTATCACACCTGCAAGCCCTGCATCATGAGGCTTCTCTGGGCACGAGGTTGTGGGCTTCTTTGGATGAGGTTCAGCCAGTACTGCAATGTCCTTTTGAGATTCTTATGCATAGGAACAAGCTGGATGAGGCCATGGTTTTTCTCTCTTTTCATGTCTCTGATAGTCTTCTGTTTCACCTTGATGAGTTGCTTAATCCTTGGGATATGTGGTTGAAGTTTGATTCTCTCTTCAGGAGGGTCAATGAGATTTGGGCATTACAGATTGAGGCAAAGTTGGTTTCTTTGTTACCCGATTCCTTTCCCACTATTGAGGATTTTTTGAACAAATTCAAGACTACTAGCTCTGTTCTTCAGGGATGTGGAAAGAACAAGATAGATACATAGTGCATTCATTTGATTCTTTCAAAGCTTCGGGGTCACTTTCAGTTTTTTGCCTCTGCTTTCTACTCCACCATGGATGGCTTGGGTGCTCGTTTCAATATGCCTACCTTTGATGTCTTTTGTGAGTGATTGTCTCATGAGCAGTCTCATCTTTCTCAGCTGGATACGCTCTCAGGCTCCAAGAACAAAGCATTGGTTGCTCAGTCCTCTAAGGAGAAGGGGAAATAGAAGCAGAAACCGAAGCCGAAGAAGCCTTTTGCAGGTAGTGAGAATTCCTTCAAGCCTACTCCTAAGTCTGATTCAAAACCATTTCCTCCCAAACAAGGGAAATCTTCATAGTTTGGTGAGTCTTCCTCCAAGACTAAGAAGAAATCAGAAGACACTTGCAGTTTTTGTGGCAAGGAAGGACATCTAGTTTCCAGGTGTTGGAAATGATTAGAGGCTTTAGAGGAAGCCATGGAGCAGCATCACATTTCCTCACCTCAGGCATCTTCTCCTTCCAAAGGGAAAGGTCATGCTCTCACTCCTCGAGCTTCGACCTATGGGTCCACATGGATTCTAGATTCTGGTGCTTCTCACCATATGACACACACTCAACAGTTGGTTACTTCTCTTGCCTCTTGTGGTATTTGATAGATTGCAGTGGGTGACTCAGTTCAACTTTCTGTCTTGGGTTTAGGTTCTGTCTCTTTGGATGGGGGTGCTCTATAGGATGTTTTGGTTGTCCTTGACATCTCGATGAACCTTCTGTCTATTTATTAGATTTGCCACTCTGGCTTTGGTAAGACAGTTGAGTTCTCACCACATGATGTGGTTATTTGGGACCTCCATGACCCCAATTTGGTTGTGGCTACTAGTAGTGTGGATTCTGCATCTCGTCTCTACAGATTTGATGAATTTGAGCCCTCTTTGGGTACATGTTCATCTCTCATAGCACATGTAGATTCAGTGAGTAAGGTTTGGCATGAGTGATTGGGCCATGTCAATTACAAATATCTTCAACAGATGAGTACATAGGCACTTGTTCTTGGGCTCCCACATATTTCCTATACTGATGGTGTTTGTCATGGTTGTGTTCTTGGCAAGCATCACAGAGATCCCTTTCTGAAGGGAAGAGCCTCTCGTGCTTTGGCACCCTTGGAGTTGATTCATTGTGATCTTATGTCATTTCCCACTCCTCCTTTTTCTGGGGCCAAGTATGTACTTACTTTTATTGATGACTTCTCCAGACGCACTTGGTTGTACTTTCTTAAGTACAAGTCTGATGTCTTTGATTCATTTCAAATCTTCAAGACATGTAGAGAGGCAGTTTGATTGTTCTATTCGACGAATACATACATATAATGGGGGGGAGTATGTGAATCAGACTTTCAAAGATTTTTGCACTGAGCATGGTTTGCAACATCAGTTTATTGTTCCCTACACCCCTCAGTAGAATGGTGTCACTGAACGCAAGAACATAACTTTATGAGAGATGGCGAATTGTATGATTCAATCCAAGTCCATGGATTCATCTTTTTGGGCTGAGGCAGTCAATTGTGCCAACTATATTCAGAATCGGATGCCTCACAAGGCTATTTGACATATGACTCCTGAGGAGGCTTGGTCTCATGACAAGCCCGATGTTTCCTTTTTCAGAGTGTTTGACAGTAAGGCATGGGCTTTTATTCCTGATGCTCAGAGGCATGCCATGGAGCGGAAGAGCCAACCACTCATTTTGGTTGGCTACTGTGAGGATGTTAAGGCGTATAGGTTGTTTGATGCTGATTCTAGAGAGGTCCTATTTCGATGGGATGTTCAGTTTGATGAGCACCTTCCCACAATGGATACCCTGACTCTAGTGTCTCCTCCTCTACCTCCTCTAACCACTGCACTCCTTCAGGATCTTTTTGAGGATGATTCTGATGATGGTGTTGTTGATCTACCATACCCACCTCCACTCACTCCACCTCAGATGCCCAAGTGGGCTCGCCTTACTATTGAGGCGGCAGGTCCTATGGCCGGTGATCCTTAAGATACTCGTCGCACTTGTTCTCATACTATGGGTTCTAGTCTTTTAAGTCATGCTATTTCAGATGATCCTCAGAAGTTTTCAGAGGTGACAGGTCACCCTGAGTGGGATTGTGCTATGAAGGAATAATATTCTTCTTTGATGAGGAATCATACTTGGGATCTCTGTCCTCTTCCTAAGGGAAGAAAGATGGTTAGGTGCTGCTTGTTGTTTCGCACTAAGTATGCTGCTGATGGTTCCATTGATAAGTACAAAGCATGTCTTGTTGTGAAGGGTTTTTCATAGGTTGAGGTTATTGATTACTCTTAGACATTTGCCCCTGTCGCCAAGATGAACTCCATTTGCTTTGTCCTATCTCTTGCAACTTCTCTAAGTTGGCCTGTTTTTCAGATGGATGTGAAGAGTGCCTTCTTGCATGGGGATCTACAAGAGGAAATCTACATGGAGCAGCCTCAGGGATTTGTGCAAGACAGTTCTTTAGTTTGCAGACTTCGGCGTTCATTGTATGGTCTCAAACAGGCCCCTCAGGCTTGGTATGAGAAGATGGACTCTTTCTTGCTCTCCATTGGGTTCTCCTACAGTCATTCTGATCACACAGTGTACATTCAACTTCTTGAGGGTGACATCCTGATTCTTGTGCTATATGTTGATGATCTCCTCATCACAGGTAGCTCATCCTCTATGATTCAACATATTCAACATGCCTTGATGGACCAGTTTGAGATGACAGATCTCAGTCTTTTGCACTATTTCCTTGGTCTTCAGATGATTCAATCTTCTGATGGGATCTACCTCTACCAGTAGAAATATGCTCTTGACATGCTTAAGTGCTTCAACATGCTTGATTGCAAGCCTGCTCCCACTCCTTTTCAGTCAGGGGTTGTTTTGATTACCGCTTGCCCCACTCCTTCGGTAGATTCTACACTTTACAGGCAGTTGGTTGGCAGTTTGTTGTACCTAACTCACACCTATCCTAATATTTCCTTTTCGGTTGGTCTTGTCTCTTGATTCTCCCATGATCCTCATGAGAGTCATTGGAAATTTTCCAAATGTATTTTGCAGTACATTTGGGGCACTAGTTCTCATGACATTCACTACACATCAAGGGAACCACAAATTGTTGGCTACACTGACTCAGATTGGGTTGGTGATGTCACTGATCGAAAGTCTACTTCTGGCTTTGTTTTCTGTCTTGGCTCTAGTCCTATCACATGGTCTTGCAAGAAGAAGACTGCTCATGCATTATCATCTACAGAGGTTGAGTACCGCATTGCTGTGCTCGCTAGTTAGGAGAACTTATGGCTTCGACAGTTGATGACTGAGTTTGGTTTTCCTCCTGATAGTCCCAATGTTCTTTGGTGTGACAATTAGAGTGCTATTCATATTTCCCACAACCTGGTAGAGCATCAACGGATGAAGCACATTGAGCTTCACATGCATTTCATCTGTCTGTTGATTCATGATGGTGTTCTCATTATGGAGTACATTCCCACTTTTGAGCAGGTTGCAGACATCTTCACGAAACCTTTTGCATCACCATGTTGTCTTTCATTGCGCTCTATGCTTGGGGCGAAGGAAGTTGTCTTTGGGGGGTCTTTATGAGGCCTTCCTTCCTTCTTCTTCTTCTTTTAGCATGTTTTTTTTCTCTTTTTGGAGAGGAGCTTTTTCCCACTAGGTTTTCTCATTTGTCTCCGTTTCATAGAGATTTCATTGTATTTGGGTACCTGATCAGGCCTTGTTGCCGGGACCCATCTTTCATGCTTTCAGTAGTTGTTCTAAGTTTTAGCTTCTCCCTAAGTCTAGCTTAAGGGGGGGTGTTAGAGTAATTGGGTCTTTACTTGATTAATTAAACAATATTTATTTAATTCTTTAAGTTCCCAATTATCTTTTTACACTTAAGCTAACATTAGGTGCATATTAATTAATTATTATGTGCAAGCCTTGGGTTTTCCCCTTTTAGGGTTTCTTGACCTATTAGAGGTTTTTTTTTTTCATTGTATTATCTTTTCACAATATATTTTTGGTGAATTGGAGCTCTCACCTTTTGAGAATATTTTTCCTATGTTTGGTGTGTTCTTTAGATTATTGCTTCATTGCTTCTCCTTGTAACAGGTTATTCAGCTTGCAAAAGATCTTCAGGCTACTGTGGGGTTGTATTTCTCAACTCCTATAGTATCTTTTGGTTTTGGTGTTATCTACATAGTGCATAAAATGGCCTTGACGATTTGAATTGTGTCTGCACATCCATTTGACCAAACAAAATGCTTTTCGGTTTTTATGCCCTTGTTTTCCAAATATCCAAAAAACTTCTTAAAGCAATGTTCTACAAAACATGTCATGTTTTTTATCATCAATAACATAAAAGTGATATTCTTTCTTAATCAATCATTCTTCAAACGTACTTTCAACACCATCCACATCTAATTGTGTATGTCAATAACACACTTGGACCATAATAGTGATCTACTCTGGAAAGTAGTAATTTGATTGTATCTATTTTTTACGAACAAAAGAGTAATTTTTTGCAAAGTCGACAACTAATAAAATTATTGTAAGTGAGAAAGTGTCTCTAAGTGTTTGGAACTGTTTTGCTTGCCACTTAGCAAAAAAAGCATGACATATATAGGGTTGAATCAATTCACGAAAACTTTCCATAAAGGTTCCAACATGTATCTCCTCTTCAACATATTCTAACTTTTTGGATTCTTTCTCGAATCTTGTTTCAGACTCTATGTATTTGTAACTATTACATTTTACCATCCTTGTCATGTCGGTATCTTCATTTCTCAAAGGGAATTTAGCCAATTTACCACAAGTTTCACATTTTCCATTTATGCAATCTATTTGACTTGTTACATTATCATCTAATTTGTCACATAAAATCAATACTATGAATTGACTTGGTCATTTAGGAGGAGCATTTTTAAAACCAACACTTTTTTCTATCATCTTTCGAAACATTTGATAGTAGAGATCAAATTCAATATGATAACCACAACAAGAAGTTTCAAAAGCTTTGTTTATCTTCACATAATATGGCTTTAATCTTTCAAACATTGTTTGTCCAATATTTATGTTTGGATTTGAATTATAGAATGAAAAATACAATTCATGTTGCGTGGTGTCCAACCAATGTTTTGTATGTAGCACATATTAATTAGGACCAATCCTATGTTTGATGACATCTCTAGTATTTCATGAAGAACAAGTATGATCATTCCAAAATTTAGTGACCAGGTTCCTAACTCCATCTTCAATCCTATCAGAATGAGGAGCTATACACATTATTACCCAATTGCCTTCCAATGTACTATCATCCAAATTCTTTCTCCTTTTCACATAATGTGATATTGTCTTCCTACTATATCCTTGATATCAGATGAAAGTGAGGAGATTTGTCTTTTTGGAGGCATGTTTTTATTTGCAATCAGTGAAAATTTTAGTGGCTAATATTCACCAATTGGCTATTTTTTCAAATTTGGGAATCAAAATCTGGCTAATAAGTTCCACTTCTAAGGTGACTTGAATTGCCATATTTTTACAAAAAAAAAAATTAGTGTCATTTAAATCACTAGAGAATTTATTTTATTAGGTTTTTTAACTCAAAGATTCACCACAATATTTGATACATGATTAGATTAGATTCACCAACTTTTAATAATTTATTGTAGAAATCTAAATTAATTTGTTAATAATATATCATAATTATTATTTATTTTAGGATTATATCAACAATCTTTAGTTTCCATCATTGATTTAAAATATAATCTAATGACCTTCATCGTATTCCATGAGGTAAATTTTACCTACAAGTTGTAATACTTGTGGGGGTTGAAATTGCTTTTGAATTGTTGACCTAAATGAAAATAATCTAAAAGCAATTTTTGGCCCCAAGAGTATTACAAATTTTTGGTACATTTTATCTTACAAAATCCAAAGAGGGTTATTAGATTATTTTTAATTAATGATAGAAACTAAATAAGGTAGAGCCTACCACTTAAACTCATTAATGATTTCCACCTTTAGGCCTCTACTTTCCTATAAAAACTATTTTTTAAATGAAACAATTTACAAGAGTAATCAATGCATACTCTTATTATTTTTCAATATTCACCAATATTTTCTACCCAAAATATTCGCCAATAAAATTAATATTTTCATTAAAAAAAAGGAAACATTAGCTAATAAAAATAATTATTTTCTTATAAAAAAATGAAATATTCACCAAGAATTTACATAATTTTTTGAGAGGGGGTTTCTTAAAGTCTTCACTATTTGCAATAAATGTCAATATCACTCTTCTTGAAATTGCCTTATCCATAGATCTAGACTGTTTCCCAATTGAACTCAAACCACCCTTAACATTCTCAACAATATCTTTTTGTAGGTCAGAAAATTTCCTCTTTTTCAATGTAGTATCTACACCCAACAATTTTAATGGCTCTTTTAACTCGTTCTTAAGAAGTTGAATTGATAATAGTTGGGCCTTTTCAAGTGTATCAAGATTCTCAAACTAAGCAAGTATTTTCTTTGACTTTTAATTCAATGTCCTCCTATTAGTATGTGTAAGTTGTTCAGCATAATATCTCAATTTCTCCACATCCATTTCAATTAAATGATCTAAGTTTCTGTAATTATTTTTTCTCTTTACAGATTGAGCTAGATCCGTATTCTCATTCATACACTTCTCCAACTTCCATTAATTGTCCTGCCCCTTGTCCAACATTTTATTGAGCTTCATCATGTTTATCATAAACTACACACACACAAAAAGAAAAAATAATTTTAATCTAGTTCTAGCATAAATTAAAGTATAACATGACTAAATTGATATCTATGGAGAGAAGTAAAGACGTGCATACTTGTTTGAGCTTGGTGTGAACCTTGTACAACTTCAGCAACTTGAGCTTCAACTTGATCTTGCCCTTGACCTATAAAGAGAGTATTAGAGAAACATAGAGAGAGACTAAACATATTTAATCACCCTTATTAAGAATATTAAAAGGAGTTCAAGATAGAGAGAGAAGTAAAGATGTGCATACTTGTTTGAAACTGGGTTGACCCTTCTCCAACTTTTGTAGCTTGAGCATCTACTTGATCTTGTGCTTGACCTGTAAGGAGAGTATGAGAGAAATTATTTAATTTAGCCTTTAAGAAGACTAAAAGTGAAGAGAGAGAGTCTTAAGGGGAGTCTTATTATGTCATGTAATAGATCCTTTTATCACATAGTACATCCTATTACATGACATAATAGGACCTACTATGTGTGTGTGTGTGTGTGTGTGTGTGAGAGAGAGAGAGAGAGAGAGAGAGAGAGAGAGAGAGAGAGAGAGAGAGAGAGAGTCTTAAAGGGACCTATTATGTCATAATAGGACCTATTATGACATAACAAGTCCTATTATGTCATAATAGGACCTATTATGACATAACAAGTCCTATTATGTCATAATAGGAAATAGGACCTGTTATGACATAATAGGACCTGTTATGATATAATAGGACCTGTTATGATATAATAGGTCCTATTATCACATAATAGGATCTATTAAGACATAATAGGTCCTATTATCACATAATAGGATCTATTAAGACATAATAGGTCCTATTATGTCAAAATAGGTCTATTATCACATAATAGGACCCATTACATGTCATAATAGGTCCTATTAGGTCATATTATCACATATATAGGACCTATTATGTGATAATAGAACCTATTATGACTTAATAGGACCTGTTATGACATAATAGGACCTGTTATGACATAATAGGACCTATTATGTGATAATGGGACCTATTATGGCATAATAGGACCTACTATGTGATATTATGACCTATTATATCATAATAGGTCCTACAATTATCATATAATATGTCGTATATATGTGATAATAGGACCTATTATGATATCATAAGCCCTATTACGATATCATAATCCCTATTATGATAAAATGGGACCTATTATGACATGTAATAGGTCCTATTTTGACATGTAATAGGACCTATTATGACATAATAGGTCCTATTATGACATAATAGGTCCTATTATGACATGTAATAGGACCTATTATGACATAATAGGATCTATTGTCACATAATATGATCTATTGTCACATAATAGGACCTATTACATGTCATAATAGGTCCCAATTATGTCATAATAGGACCTACTATGACATAATAGGTCCCAATTATGTCATAATAGGACCTACTATGACATAATAGGTCCTATTATGACATAATAAGTCCTATTATCACACAAGAAGTCATATTGTGTGATAATCATACGTACTAAGGGGTCTTAAGGGGTATAATATCATAATAGGTCCTCTTACATGGGGTCTTATGACATAATAGGACCCCTATTGTCACATATTAAGTCCTCAATTATCACAAAATAAATCGTATCGTGTGATAATTCAGTGTACTAAGGGGCCTTAAGGGGTAGAATGTCATAATAGGACCTCTTACATGAGATCTTTTGACATAATAGGACCTATAATGTCATAATAGGACCTATTATGACATAATAAGTGCTATTATCATACAATAAGTCCTATTGTGCAATAATTGGGCATACTAAGGGGTCTTAAGGGGTATTAAGGGGTATAATGTCATAATAGGTAATCTTACATGGGGTATTATGGCATAATAGGACCTATTATGTCATTATAGGTCCTATTATGACATAATGGGACTTGTTATGTCATAATAGGACCTATTATGTCATTAGAGGACCTATTATGTCATTATAGGACCTATTCTGATATAATGGGACCTATTAATTCATAATAGGACCTACTGTATTGTTATTATGAGAATCCGATTATTATTGAGAGGGGGGTGAATCAATAATAAAAAAAATTAGCAACACTTCACAAATATGAACCGATAACTACTCAAACAATCTTCTAAGATGATTAAAAAAACCATTTGCAAAGAAAGTAAAGATATCAAATGCACAAATCAACAATGCATCCACCACATGAACACAAAGATTTTTGATGTGGAAACCTAACTGGGAAAACCACGGTGGGAATTATCACCCACAATATGTATTTGCACTCTTTTGGAATGCGCCCAGTTAAAGGCCTATCCCAATTAAGAGCTTACAGTATTCCCGGTTAAGAGCAAACCCTATTAGGAGTCACCTGGTTAAGGGATTTTTCCCTAGCCCTATTAGGAGCTGTATCTTGTCAAGAGTAACCTTGTTAGAGGATTTAAAACTCAAGTTAATGAGCCACCTGATGAAGGTATTTACAATATCAGACCTATTAGGTTATACCCGGTTAAAGGACTTCAAACTGTTGTAACTGTTAGGGAACAACAGGGAAAATGATCTGATTACAACACTTCCTTTCTTGCTAGTACAAATCCTTTTCATCTCAACTCTGCTACACACATGCAGATACTTCAAACTAGTTCGACAATACCTTTTTCTCAAACCATCGACACAAAATATCTTCTCCAACTATCCATAAATACACTTTTCAGTTAGGGTGGCTACAAACCCTAATTACATCAACAAGATACAATGAATTTACATTTAGCGTGGCAAAACACTCTGCCAAAATACATTACAAATTATTACAATAAATTTCTAGATGATTTCTGTTGTTGAATGATCATCGCACATCGATTTGATAAGCAATCAAACCTTTGTTTCATTCTTCTAAGCACTTTGCTATTTCCCAAGAAATTTGATCCTTGTACGTTCTCAAATACCATCTTATCATTACACATGGATTATGACACATCATCACTAAGTTATGATCATGATAAGATCCACCGACAAACCTTAATCATTACCAGTTAAAGATCTAATACCAATATTCATTCTTCTTCACAGTGTTCATAACAATCAATTATAAATGTGCTTTCCAGTTCACCAAACTTGATGCGATTTTAATCACAAACTCATACCAATGTTATGAACATATATTATAAATCGCAACACCTGAATCTTCTCCAATCACCTGTACTAGTCTCTTGATCATCTGTACTAGTCTCTTTATGTAACAGCTGTTGCCAAAGACTTTGAAATGACTAACATTAGGAGTATGACCATACCATAATTCATAGGGAGTTTTGTCACTACCTTTCTTGACCAATATTCAGTTCATTGTGTATACTACAATGCTAACTGATTCTCTCCAAAAAATTTAAGGTACATCCCCTTGTATCAACATTGTTCTTGCTACTTCAACTATGGTCCAGTTCCTCCTTTCTACAATCCCATTATGTTGTGGTGTCCTTGGTGTAGATAGTTGTCTCTTGATTCCATTCTCATCACAATATTTCACAAATTTAGTTGACGTGAATTCTCCACCCCGGTCAGATCTCAAGCACTTTAGGTTCTTACCAGTTTCTTTCTCCACTAAGGCTTTGAATGTCTTAAACTTGCTGAAATCATCAGACTTGTCCTTCAAAAATGTAACCCACATCATTCTTGAACAATCATCAGTAAATATAATGAAATATTTATCACCTTGAAAACTCATAGTCCTCATAGGACCACATAAATTAGTGTGCACCAAATCTAAAATATTTCCAGAAGAAAATGATTTTCTTTTGAAAGAGGAAGTAGTCATCTTACCCAACTGACACTCCTTACAAATCACATTGTCTAGTTTGACTAGTTGTGGCATACCTCTAACCATACTTGACTTGCTGACCTTGATCAAATTATCAAAATTCACATGACAAAATATTTTATGCCATAGCCAACTGTCCTCAACTTTTGCAACCAAACAACTGTTACCATTAGTGTTCAGATAGAATATGTTACCTTTTGTCTGTAACCCGATAGTAATTAGTTCTCCTTTGCTCCCTAAAATCTCGCACACTCCATTCTTGAACTCAAGATGATAACCTTTATCATTTAGATGACCAACACTCAACAAGTTATGCTTCAATCCTTCAACCCAATACACATCATCATCATTACTTTTTCCATTTAAAGTAATTGAACCTTTACGTTCTACCAAGGATGGTGTATTGTTGTGAAATCTCACTACTCCACCATCACATTCTTCAAGTGAGATAAACTTGTTCTTGTCACTTGTCATATGGTGTGAGCAACCATTGTCAATGACCCACTCATCACTGTTGTCAATATAGGACACTAAATATTTCTTGTCAGAGAGATCTTCCTTAACTACTACAAAAAAAATTTGCTTATTATCTTCATCCTTTGATTCCTCATCAGTAACATCTCATCTACTGCAACATAACATTGTTTCTTACCTTTTCCCTTAAATTTTCTTTACTTTTCTTTCTAATCACTGTTAGGACAATTAGCAGCAATATGTCCTATTTTTTTACATGAGAAGCACTTAAGAGGAAGCTTGACTTTGTACTTATCGGTGTCTCTTGGAAGATTATTTGCGAATAAAGCCTCAATTTCCATCAAGTTATGTTCATTATCCACTTCTTCATTACCACCATCATGATGACTTGACCTATATTCATGGTTATGATAGACATCCTTTCCTTTTCTTACCGGTGCATTAGATACTGATGCTTTGAAAGCATATTCTTCTTTAGGTACACTATTTTTAAAGCTATTCAATTCAAAAGCAATAAGCTTGCCTATCAATGAATCAACTATAATTTTTTCTTTGTTTACTGACCTCAATTCTTGGATAGAAGATACTCTAATAACATAAGAAGGCAGTAAGTTTCTAAGCATTTTACTTACTACCGTGTCTTCTACTATGGTTCCACCAACTACTTCTTTTATTCTTTGTCCATACTAGGTGATGTTCTCACCTTCCATCATCCTTGTGTCATCAAACTTGCCTCTTAGGCTTTCTTCTTTAGCCTTTTGCACATGCTCATCTCCACCATAATTCAACTTCAACTTTTCCCAAACTTCATAAGTGGTTTCTAAACCATGAATATCAATATACTTAGAATTAGAAAGAGTACTTATAATGGCTTCTGATGCTTGAATATTGTCCTGCTCCTCCTTGAGTTGATCTGTAGTTAGAGTACCGATAAGAGGTGTGTACTGATTAACCACATGCTCCTAGAACTGTGGCTCCATACCTTTGATGTAGGTCTTCATTTTATCACTCTAGATTATGTAGTTATCCTTTGTGAACTTAGGACCCTCCTTCATCATCTCAGATCTTTACCTCAAGTGGTTAAGCTTCTGCACAAAGAGGACCTAGTGCTCTGCTACTAATTATTATTATGAGGATTTGGTTATTACTAAGAGGGGGGGTGAATCAGTAATAAAACAAATCTATAACACTTCACAAAATTATACAGGTAACTACTCAAACAATCTTCTAAGTTGATTTAACAAACCATTCACTTAAGTGTTCATTAATATGCAAACAAAGTAAAGATATCAAATGCACAAATCAACAATGCATCCACCACATGAACACAAAGATTTTTGATGTGGAAACCCAATTGGGAAAACCATAGTCAGAATTCGCACCCATAATATGTATTTGCACTTTTTTGGAATGCATTTGATTAAAAGCCTAGCCCGGTTAAGAGCTTACAATATACCCGATTAAGAGTAGACCCTGTTAGGAGTCACCCGATCAAGGGATTTTACCTTAGCCCTGTTAGGAGCTCTACCCTATTAAGAGTAACCTTGTTAGAGGATTTCAAAATCAATTTAATAATCCGCCTGATGAAGGGATTTACAATATCAGGCCTATTAGGTTCTACCTAGTTAAGGGATTTCAAACTGTTGTAACTGTTAGGAAAAATTAGGGCAAATGGTCTGATTACAACATGTCCTTTCTCTCTAGTATATATCCTTTTCAGCTCAACTCTGCCACACACATGCAAACACTTCAAACTCGTTCAACAATACCTTCTTCTCAAACCACCGACACAAAATCTCTTCTCCAACTAGCCCTAAATATACTTTTCAGTTAGGGCAACTACAAACCCTAATTACATCAACAAGATATAATGAATTTACATTTAGCACAACAAAACACTCTACCAAAATACCTTACAAATCATTACGATAAATTTATAGATGATTTTTCATCATTGAATGATCATTGTGCATCGATTTGATAAGCAATCAAATCCTTCTTCTAAGCACTTTGTTGTTTCCCAAGAAATCTGATCCTTGTGCACACTCAAATACCATCTTATCATTACACACAGATTATGACATATCATCACTAAGTAATGATCATGATAAGATCCACCGCCAAACCTTAAATCATTATCGGTTAAAGATCTAATACCGGTATTCATTCTTCTTCACATAATTCATAACAATCAATTATAAATGTGCTTTCTGGTTCACCAAACTTGATGTGATTTCAATCATAGACTCATGCCAATTTTATAAACATATATTCTAAACCACAACACCTGTATCTTCTCCAATAGTCCTACCAGTCTCATGATCATCTCTTTGTTCTTGTTTTCCGATTGACAACAACTTGGCAGTTTTGTTGTTTAATTGATCTCACTATCGATTAGGCTTTATCAATTGGTCTAGATGACCTAGATGACTAAACAAATAAGGTTTCCATAAATGACAACAAATACATGATCATATCAACTTTACTGGTCATCTTCTCATCTCATCATCATCTCCATCAGTTATACCAACAACATCATCATCTCCATCAATTATGCCAACATATATGATAATATGGCCTATTATGACATAATAGGGCCTATTATGACATTATAGGTCCTATTATCACATAATAAGTTCTATTATCACACAATAAGTCTTATTGTGTGATAATAAGGCTTACTAAGGGGTCTCAAGGGGTATAATGTCATAATGGGTCCTCTTACATGGGGTCTTATGACATAATAGGACCTATTATGACATATAATAGGACCTTCTATGACATAATAAGTCCTATTATCACACAATAAGTCTTATTGTGCGATAATCGAGTGTACTAATGGGTCTTAAGGGGTTTGAAGGGGTATATTGTCATAATAGGTGCTATTATGTCATAATAGGACCTATTATATATTATAATAGGTCCTATATTACATGTCATAAGAGGTCATATTATATTATAATATACATAACATTTAAACATGTCATACATAAATTTAAGCATTTAAACATCTAACTATACATGTATGTATAACACTTAAAAACATATGTAGCATTGGGGTCAAGAAGGGTTCAAGGATACATAGTGGGATGTATTAAGGGGTCTTACGTGTCTTACGGGGTAAAAAGATGTCCTAGGTTTTATTAAGGTGTCCTATGATGTCTTAAGAGGTCCTAAGATGTACTAAGGGGTCATAGGTGTCTTACAGGGTCAAAAGATGTCCTAAGATGTATGAAGGCATCATGTATGAAATCATAGGGGGTGTGTGTGTGTGTGAGTGAGTGAGAGAGAGAGAGAGAGAGAGAGAGAGAGAGAGAGAGAGAGAGAGAGAGAGAGAGAGAGAGAGAGAGAGATTTAATCTCTGAAGAATAAAAGTATCTAGAGAGAGAGTTAAGATGAGAGACTAAAAGGAGAGAGAGAGAGAGAGAGAGAGAGAGAGAGAGAGAGAGAGAGAGAGAGAGAGAGAGAGAGAGAGAGAGAGATACACTAAAAATATTTAATTTAATCAATTAAGAAGACTAAAAGGGGGGAGAGAGAGTACTTACTATTTTTAATCACCTTCTTTTTCTAAAATATTTTATAATTTCATTAATTTAAGTGGGTTGGTCAATTACAAATTGTAGAGATGCATACCTCTTTTTTTCGTATGATATCTTGCCAGTTCTCGTTCATGGTGTCTTTGTTCTATTTCAGGTGAATTATTTTACACAATCTTATTTACACTTGTCCTTTTATTTTCAATCTCCTTCATTTAAAAAAATGTCTTTTGAAAAATCCACAATAAGAAAATTCAATTAAAAATGCATTCTTTGTAAAAAAATGTGAATTAATCTTTGAATTTGAGATGTAGAAAATGGAAAAAAAAAAAAAAAACATCTACATTTATATGGAGTCATTCATAGCCCGAAAAAAAATAAAATTGGCCGACTGGGGCTTCTATTGAAAGTCAGCAGTTAAAAAAGGTCACGTTCAATAGAAAGTCTAACCCCCTTTCTATCAAATATATGTTCTATCAAAAGTGCTTCCTAGAGGCCTCTCCCAAAAAGCCTCATGGTTTCTACAAAAATCTGGCCTTCGAAGCTCAATTTAGGTGCTCAAATGGATGATTTTTGACAAACCCAAATGTATGCAAGTAGTACTTGAAGTGAGCTTTCTAATGATTATTATTTTATTATGTATTGAGTTTATTAAGATTTTTTTTTAGATTAACTAAACATAGGTTTCACATCGAACATCAACCTCTGAGTTCAATGCTTATGGAAAAATAGTAAACATCACCCAAAAAATTCTGAAAAAATATTTATGCACTAGGTTTTGAAGTCCTCTTTCCAAAAAAAATTGATTTTCATTACATATACAAGAAATTATGTATGACCAAATGGACAAATGTCAAAATTATAGTTAACTTGACTTCAAAACTTAATAATTAATATTGAAGAGAATGTTACAAAACCAATTGCAAATACTAGATATGGATGTTACAAAACTAAATTCGAAAGAATCACGTTCATATCTATTATAGAAAAAAAGTTATGCTTGACCAAGTGAGTATCACTCTTTAAAAATGTTGGTTTTTTGTAAAAAACTGGTTTTTGAGGGAGATAGAAAAATGGAAGCTAATTCATTCCAAAAGTTATCAACAAATAATTTTTATAATCTATACACAAAATGACACAAATCACTAGTTCAAGTCATCTACAAATTCCTTACGGTTTAGGAGTAATAGGTGTCTAAATCTTTATATTGTGTTGGCATTATGTGAACCGGTATGAGGACATAATGACATTGTATGTTGTCATTGATGTCAATATGCTGAAGAGGTGAGAACCGACATAACACTGTGAACCGACATTTGTGCCAAAGTGAAGCGGTGTGCTTGTTCAAGGTGAACCGGCATATGGTTATGGGAACTGGCACATGGAAGTGTTGTATGACTACTGGGTGGTAGTCTCAACTTCAAGGTTTCCAGTTGAAGTGCTTCAAGCCTGTTTGGCTCAACTGGTGACATTGTGTGATGAGTTAGCATTGTAATGAAGAACAGATCATGTTGCCATGTCAGCCTTGTGCGCGTGAAGGATCTTGCATGAAGGAGATTGTTCCTATCTACCTTAGGAATGTGCGAAGTCTGTAAAACGGTGATAACGTGTGATCAGTTATTAGCTACCATGAAATCGGTGAAAATGGATGATGGAGAATGTCTTGAGATTGGATGAAGACTGTTACAATTAATGGAGTATTCTCAATGGTCAGGATTGAACTGTTTGAATTCCTTAACCTAACAGGTTTAGGGTTTAGGGTTTATGCTACCAACCTATCTATTTTCCTATAAGGTCGATGTTGTGTCTCTTTCTGAGGTTGTTGGCAAAAGTTGTGTGTGTGCATCCAAGATAAGGGATACATAATTCTTGCTAAACCAAAAGGAGAGAAGTGATACCAGCAGAGTGTAAGTTTAGAAGGTGAAGAGGAGCTTAAGTGGATCTGCATTGGCATTGAATGTTGTTACCGGATCAATGTAATAACTGTTGATCTCTAACCACCTCAACAGTTGGAAAATCGCTTAACAGGGTAGCCTTAACCGGCTTGCTATAAATCCTTTAACAGGGTAATTCAAAGCTATTGAGTTTGAAATCCTTTAGCTATTGAGTTCTTGAAATCCTCTAACAAGGTAACCTTTAACAGGGTTTAACCCTTAACCGGGTGATCTTTAACATGATCGGTTCCTAGCAGAACCTATTGTAATGTCTCTAACCGGACAAGGCTCCTAACATAGTGGACTTCTAAAGAGTTCAAAAATAGCTTGTGGGTATTCATCCCCACCGTGGTTTTTCCCAGTTGGGTTTCCACGTGAAAAATATGTGTGTCATGTGTGATGCTTTTATCTTGTGATGCTTTCCTATTTTTTGTCAAGCATATGATGGTTCTATGTTTTATGCCTATCAATAAAACATGTTGAACTAGCTGTTATTATGATCTGATGATAGATTACCTATTTACGCATAAGGATGAAATGGTAGTGTAGTCTTGAGTTGAGTGAAAAGCTAAGTGAGTAACTGGTTAATGCTTGTCACAGTCATTCTTAGCTTTACTGGTTGCACTCTGTTTCAAACCGGTGTCACTGCTTGCCAGTCATTTGAAGTGTCTATTGTCAAACCAATTTAGGATTGTATTTTTGTTTGTAATGATTCACCCCCCTCTCAGTACCGAGTTAGTACTATACATTCATCATTGAGTTATCATATTGTAGTGTCAAAGTTGGCAAAAAAGTGTAACTCACTATTGTGGGCTCACCCAAATGGCAACCTTGATGAAACAAAATGCAAGTATTCAATGAATCTATCTCCACATTTGGCATTCATACGATGCAATTCATGCGACCCATGCAATGAAGATTCTAAGTTCAAGGAAGGATTTATGTGATACACAAAAGGCATCTATTAAGATTTGTCATACAAATGGAAGAATTTAAATTCGATGCCTCTAATGTGGTAAAATTCTATGTAGATTGTTAATTCAAGGTGGCCAATGTAATCACAATTAAGGAGAAAAGTTTTAAAAGTTCTAAGATATACCACTTAGGTGCAAAACTTGACGTTGTTTTGCCAAAGATTGATAAAGCTTTATTCAATGAATGGGGTGCGCTCTATAACAATAAATTTGTTAGTTTGATGGATGCAAAGGTATTGTTTTCAATGATGCAAAGACAATTAAGTGACTTGAGTTGCAAAACTCAAAGGCTTGCAAAAGAATTATTGAATTGCATTCAATGAGTGTTCACTTTTATGAAATGATTACAAGAGCATTAAATGAAGGGTGCCAATGATTTATGATGAGGTATCGATTTTCCTTTAGCAATTACAAACTTAAATTAATCATTTCATTTGATCAATTCAAAATTGGCATTGTCATTATATCAATGATTCAACTTTCAGTTTGATTATCAACGATTCAACTTCATCATCTAATTGACTAGTGAGAGACAATGATGTGAATTGTGATGAATTTATGAGGAGCCACTTTGATTATAGGATTAGTGATTTGTCCAAGTTTGAACCACATATAGTCACAATGACTTCTGGAGCCTAGCGATCTCATTTGAATAATGATGTAGGTGAAGCAAATTTGCTATGTAAGTTGACAAACCAACAATAACAGTTCATGAATAGAAAAAATGCCTTGTTCACAACAAAGTGGCATCATTATGATTAATGAGCTCGATTTTGAAGACCGACAATACATGTTGCAAACATCGATTACAGATCATCAACCAACTACAATGTATTCACCTAAGGAATGATGAGGAACATCGATTCTAATTGGAGAGAGAATGGTGACTATGACAAGCGATATTCAAAGCAAATAAGTTCTTTCTTACAAGCAACTATGACTTGCCCACAAATTTTGAGCCATCAATTTGATTTGGATCAGTCATTCACTCCCCAATAGCAATGAATTCATCTCTAATGGTAGTGACTTTGATCATGGTTAGATATTGTTACAATTATCATTGTTGGTGTACACACCTAAAATTGTCCTAGCCTAATTAAATAAATATTTTTATTTATTTAAATTATACTTTCCCTAAATTAAATAAATATTTAATTGGTCCCACTTCCTTTATTAATTAAATCAATCTTTATTCATTATCTTTTTCCCTCCATGACACTTGTCATTTGTCTCTTGATTTTATCTTAATCACCTTTTTAATATTTTATCGTTTTTCCTACCCACCCTTTAATCCTAGCCAACCATTTACCCTTTTCACCTCTTAATCCTATCCCTCCATTTTCTAAGGTGTTCTCTAATGAATATTAGAGTTGTTGGAATGTGTTGTTGTCATTGATGTCAATGTATTCCCATGTTGCAAAGAAATGGTTTGGTTGTAGATGTGCTGATGTAGATTAATGGGTTTTGATATACTTATCTCTAGTTGATTTAGTATGAGTTTCAATGTTCCGGAAGGTGATTTGGTCGAGTTATGTGATCCAGTGTGATGATTAGTTTTTTTGTATTGCAAAGTTGTGATTTCTAGATTGTATTGCTCTAGAATTGATTCCTTATGTTGTGCGGATTTTGGAGTGTGTTTGGGATGTTCATGTGTGTCCTTAGTTTGGGTGGTTCATGATTTGGAACTTCACAAGCTTATTTTTCAGTTTTTTTTTTGGTGTTCTTGAGCTCCAGTGATGGAATAATGATGATTCTTGTTATCTGAGTTGTTGCGGTTATTGCAATGGAATTCATGCTGCTTGTTGATGTTCTTTGATTATGTTCTATGTATTTTGGTGGTCTACGTTGATCGTGGTGCATGCTATTGAATATCTTATTGGTCTGGTGGTATTCTTCATGTTATGCAAAATATTTTGTGGTTTTGCATGTTGTGGATGATCTTGGAATGATATTCGGTGGTGTAGCATGTTAGAGGATTTGATTTGGGTCCATGCAATGTCCTTTTTGACATTAGATTGGTCCGCATATTAATTTATGTATCATGTAATGTAATTCTGTAATTAGGTCTAATGTGTTGAGCTGACCTTAAGGTTAAGGTTGATGATTTGTATAAATAAGTGTTGTGATCATGTAAGATGTATGTCTACAGTTGGATCCATGATCTATGAGAGTATAGTATGTGCGAATAAGCGAATTTATATTTTAGTAGTGGAGAAGAGCAGAGAAGTGTTGTTGTGCAGACTGTGTGCTTAACCAGAACTATGATCAAGCATTTGGAGATGCTATTCTTTCAGTTCATGTAATTGAGATTATTGTCTGATCTTTGAAAGGTAGTCAGCCTTCCTAAGGCTGTTTCCCTTTATTTTTTTTTAGCAGTGAGCTCTAGGCAGTGTGCCTGAATGCATGTGCATTCCCCATTGTAATATTTACACCTACTATTGCAAAGTATCATCATATTGTGTGTAGGTTCTCACTGTGGTTTTTCCCTTGATCGAGATTTCCATGTCGAAAATCCATGTGTTATGTGTGTTGTTGATGTAGTGTTTATCTTTGCTATTACTGTTTCTGATTAGATCTAAAGTTGAGATTAATTTGTCTAAGTTTGGTGAAAATTGATTCACCCCCCTCTCAGCTTTCTTGCATTGTTGCTTCCAACATTCTCTATATAAGAGGACACTCTCATCCTTTCACAACCCTAATGACATATGCAATATATCCTACTTGTGATTGGGCAACTTCACAACCACAATCCATTCTTTGTTGATCTCTTGTGCACTATACAAAAATATAAGAGCAAATATATCAAACAAGATCAATGGAGAAAAGAGACAATAGAAACCCTACTTGACATGTGAATGGTATTATCATTATTTTTTTATTTGCATGTTTTTTAGGTTTCTTCATTAGTGTATGGTGAGTGATTTATTGTAGAACTAGGGTTTTCTTGTGGTTAAATCTTTTATGGTTTTGCAATAGTTTATCATCATCATTTTTCACCATATACATTTTGGCACGCTTGGTGGGACTCTTGTCCCTTATTTTTTGACATCATTGATGCAAAGGCCTACCCAAACTCCTAATATAAAACCCAAACTAGGATTGGCTAGTGACCCCTCAACTACTCACAAGGGTCCTACAAGGAAGGATTCCACACCTTGGATGAAACCACACACATTAACTAGTCTTGGGCCTACTCAAGATGAGTAAAAAGCCTCAAGTCCTCAAAAGTACCTTACCAGTGACCCCTACTCTTAGGTCTTAGGAATTTGGTCAAAACATAACATCTATAACCTCTTCCAAACATTGGTCTTGGTCTTGGACATCAATCCCTTATACTTTCTTTGTAAACCTACCCCTAGGCTTGTAGCCCTATTTGGCGATAGAATGGACCTTAACTCAAAAATGTTTCACACACACATCCAAGAAATTTAGCATTTTAGACACCCTTTTGAAAGTTATACTGATCCCCAAAATGGTTTGATCAGATATGCAAATATAAGGTTTGTTCCCTTTAGAGGCTAGAGACCTAATAAGGGCAATTAGCCCTATTTTCCAAAGAAACTACCTTTACCGGTACACCAAATGGAAAATAAACTCTATAGGAATTTTGGGGGTAGTTAGAAACCTCTAATTCTAGGGTTGCATGCCTAGAATCCACTGCTATGACAACTTATGATGATTGTCCTAAAACTTGTCGTAGGTATAGAGATGCCTACCTAAATCTGTTCTTTTCTCCACACAACAAAGTTTCCCCTACAACACACCATGATAAAACAAAATTAAAAAGGCTTATCTTTCATCCCTCCTAAGGAAGAGTCTTCTAATGGACGAGATTGCAAGATAACCCTCAATTTTTGGGTTACGCTCAATAGAATGGAGGGTTCTACCTACTCCAGAATAATTAAGACCTCAGAACACCACAAAAAGAAGTATATTTAATCTCCCTATCTACTCCATGAATTTTGGGGTTCCAATCAATCCGTACAGGCACGTATAACTTTTGCAAACTCAGAATTTCTGGGAAAATTATAGTATTTTGTGTTTATTTGATTCTCAAAATGCCAACTCCAACAACAAAAACCTTGGGAATCATTCCCAAAAGGATTATACAACTCTCCAATAGTTTCCCACTAAATTTGGAGTAGGTTGGAGCCATTGAAAGTCTTCTCCCAACAGATTTACAAAAAGTTGCACTTTTGCACTCAAAACTTGCATTTTACAAAAGTTGCATTTTTGCAATTTTGTACAAAAAGTTGTCATACTCTCTCAGGTTGGGACCCACACATAAAGATCAACCAAACAAACATGAAAAATTTCTAACACCTATAAAACACAAATCTAAACCACCTATTACCCCTTTTTACCACATTGTCCCAATTGGCTTTTCAAATTGCCTAATTGGTGACACGGGCTTACATGGTGGGGTTTATTGCATACATAAAACACAAGACACACTAAGACACCCTAATGATCCTAATTGTCATCCTTAGGGTCATGAATAGATTTTTGATGAGGTACTCCTGCACCATACTCCCCGGGAGAAGAGATCTCAAGCCCACTTGAGATCAGAGTTTGTAAATCTGCACCATGATTGGATATTTGCTCACTTGTCATCCAAACTGCCTCAAAATCTAGTTTATCCTACCAAACAACCAAGCAATCAATTTACTCCTTGTTCCTTGTCTTCTTTGTGACTCTAGTGTCTAACACTTTGCTCAACTTAGGTGATTCATGCCTTGGAATGTCATTGTCCACTGCAGCCTGCATTGGTTCTTCTGCTTCATTGCCATCACCTTTAAAAAGTGTAAGATCACACACATTAAAAATAGGTGATAATCCAAGATCAGGAGGAAGTTGGATCTCATAGGCATTTTTTCCATACTTCTTCAATATCTGACATGGTCCAATCTTCCTCTGCACGAGTTTGGTGTATTTTCCTTTTGGGAGTCTCTCCTTCAAATGTACCCATACCAAATCCCCAACACTAAATTGTACATCTCTCTTCATCAGCATGAGCCTTATACTTCATTGTAGATTGTTAGAGATGAGACTTAACTTGGTCATGCACCTCTTTAATGGCTGATGCAAAGGCTTCACCATCTGCACTAATGGCTGCACTAATGGCTTCTTCTTTGGGTAAATCTCTTAACTCCAACACTCCCCTTGGGTGGATGCCATAAACAATTTGGAAAGGAGATTTACCAGTACTCCTATTTATGGTGTCATTGTATGAGAATTATGCCTATGACAAAATGCTATCCCACTTCTCTCCATGTTGCCTTGTCAAATACCTTAATAGGTTTCCCAATGATCTATTGACAACTTCAATTTGCCCATCGGTTTGAGGATGGTAGGCTGATGAGAAAGCTAGGTTAGTCCCCAACTTCTTCCAAAGAGTTCTCGAAAATTGACCTATGAACTTCACATCTCTGTCTGAAACAATGTTTAGGGGAAATCCATGTATTTGAACTATCTCTTTGAAGAATAGGTCTGCAACATATGATGCATCACAAGAAGTCTTACATGGCAAGAAATGAGCTATTTTACTAAACCTGTCTACCACTACAAAAACATAATCAAATCCTCTCCTTGTTCTAGGCAGACCCAACACAAAGTCCATACTTATGCTCTCCCATGGCCTAGAAGGAATGGGTAAAGGCTGATACAAACCTGCATTTGTAGACTTCCCCTTGGCTTTCTGACATATGACACATGTCTCCACAAAATTTCTCACATCTGCCTATAATTTAGGCCAAAAATAATGTCTCTTCACAAGGTCTAGGGTCTTTTTAAGGCCAAAATGACTTGCCATAGCTCCATAATGTCTCTCCCTAATAATATTCAACCTCATGGAACATTTAGGAATACACAACTGCACTCCTTTGAACAACAATCCATCTTGTATCAGAAACTCAGAAAACTCAATATGATACTGGTCACTAAAATTTTCACATACCTTGTAGATCTCTCCAAAGTCTTCATCAGCAACATACATACTCTTCAAGGAATCAATAACAATACTCTCCATCTTGATTTGGTTTATAGTCAAGACCCTTATGCTCAAAGCATCTGCAACTTTATTCTTGACTCCCTTCTTGTGTTTGAGGGTGAATGCGAAAGCTTGTAGGGTCTCTACCCACTTCATGTGTTGGTGATTAAGCTTCTCTTGACTATTTATGAAACTGAGTGCTTGACTATCAGTAAACACTATGAACTCCTTAGGAAATAAATAGTGCCTCCACTTCTTCAATGACTGTACTAGAGCATACATCTCCAAGTCATAAGATGAGTATCTTTTCTTGGCATCATTTAGCTTTTCACTAAAAAAAGCAATAGGTCTTTCTTCCTGACTGAGTACTGCTCCAATGGCCATGTGGCTTACATCACATTCCACTGAAATATATTGTTGAAGTCTAGTAAGGCAAGGACTGGGTGTTCTGCAACCTTCTTCTTCAAAGTCTCAAATGAATCATCTGCCTCTTTGGTCCACCTGAACTTGCACTTTTGTCCTCCCTTTATGGTGTCAAGCATGGGTGCACAAACATGACTAAATCCTCTGATGAACTTCCTATAGAAAGTTGCTAAACCATGGAAGCTTTAGACATCATTCATAGTTTTAGGTGTAGGCCAAGACAATATAGAACTCACATTCTCTTGGTCCATTTTCAACTCACCTTGTGAGATTACAAAACCCAAGTAGATGATCTCCTCCTGCATGAACATACACTTATCCAAATTGATCATTAGTTGCTCTTCATGTAACCTCTTGAGAGTCATATCTATGTGTTTGAGGTGCTCTTCCCTTGTGTGACTGAAGATCAAGATATCATCTAAGTATACTATGAAAATTTTTCCTATGAATTCCACCAAGACTTCATTCATTAACCTCATAAAGGTACTAGGGGCATCGGACAACCCAAATGACATGACTTTCAATTCATACAACCCTTCATTAGTTTTAAAAGTTGTCTTCCATTCATCCCCTGGCCTTATTCTAATTTTATGGTATCCACTTTTTAGATCCATTTTTGTAAAATACTTAGCACTCCCTAAGCAATCAAGTAAATCCTCTATTCTAGGGATTGGGAACCTATACCTTATGGTTATCTTGTTGATGGCTCTTGAGTCTGTACAAAGACCCCAAGTGCCTTCTTTCTTGGGTGCAAGGATTACCAGTACTGCACATGGGCTTAGACTCTTTCCAATCAGTCCTGATTCAAGCAACTCTTCAATCCGCCTTTCCATTTCTGCATTCTGGTTTGGGGTGAGCTTGTAGGATGCTTTGTTTGGCAATGTAGATTCAGGGATCAGATCTATGTGATGAATGATGTCCCTCATCAGTGGTAGGGATCTTGGCATTCCATCTAAGATGATGCCTTAATGCTTATCAAGCAATTGTCTGACTGTCGGGTCTATGTGTTTTGGTCCTCCTTCTTTCTCTTCTCCATACTACTCTTTCCTTGTCACCTTGGGACTAGGCATGAGGGAATAGAAAACTGCACCTTTCTCTGCAATCTCCTTCATGAACTGTTTACCTTCTACTATCAACACTCTTGTATCCTTCCCTTTTGATTCCATATCTTCCTCTATCAAAGGCAAGAGTTCTATCAGCTTACCATCCTTGGTGATTGAGTAGGTGTTTCTCAACCCATCATGATGAGATTTCAAGTCATACTGTCATGGTCTCCCAAACAAGAGATGGCATGCATCCATCTTGGCTATGTCAAATAGCAATCTATCCTTGTAAGATCCAATTTGAAACTCCACCCAAGCCTGCTCTTCTACCATTGCTTGCTGACCTTGGGTGAGCCATGAAACCTTATAGGGGTAAGGGCGAGGTAACTTCCTAAGTTTAATATTTTCTACCATTTCAAGTGATACAAAATTTTCAGTGGATCCGGAGTCTATCAGAACCTTGCATACCTTTCCTCCTAACTTGCAAGTGGTTTTGAAAAGAGATTTCCTTTGTGTAGGCTCCTTGTCAGGTACCTTCCTGGTGGTTACTACTCTCCTCATCATCAGAGCCTCTCCCCTTTTAGGCTAGCCATAGCTATCAGGATCATTAACACTTTGATAAGTGTTTGCACTTGCCACACTTTGACAATCAGATTCATGCACCAAATTGCTTCTCCTTTCTCCCATGGAACTAGAAGCCTTCTCTAGACAGCTATTGGCCATATGCCCTTCTTGATTATAGTTTTAGCACCTAGGAGGTCCTTTTCCTTGGGATCTCCCTCTAGAGGGTGGTCTTTTACCCCTAAATCTCCCTCTTGGATTGTAGCCCCCTCCTTGGTTGTAACTGCTCTCTCCTCTATAGCCTTCTTAGTTAGAGTCTCCCTAGTATCCAAAACATTTACTCTACCTCTGAAAGGGCCTCTTCCTCCTCTTTTCTATCTCCCTTTACCTCTGCCATTTTGATCCTACCTTCTCTTCAACTTCTACTCCACCTTGAGTTCCAATTGAAAGCACTTTTGGACTATCTCTAGGGTGTGGAGATTCAAGTCTTCTTGGATTGTAAACCTCAACATATTGAGATACCTTTCCACCTTATCATCTTTAATCTCTTTCACCTTATTCCTCACACACAACTTCATGAACTCCTTAGTATAGGAACTCACATCCATCTTCTTTTGTTTCAAATTATGCCTCCTGCTATGCAATTGGATATTATAATCCACTGGGACATAGGCTTCTTTCACCAAAGCAATCATCTTCTTCCATGTAGCTATTCTTCTCTTTCCCTCTTTCACTCTCTCATCTTGGATGAAAGTCCACCAAGTTAGTGCAACCCCTTTCATTTTGGATTGGGCCATCTTCACCCTCTATGGTCCAGTATGTCTTCACTTTCAAAAAAGTTGTCCAAGGAGTCTATCCACTCCATCATTGTGTCAAGCTCCATCTTGCCTACAAATACTAGAAGATCCATCTTCACATCCATTGTCCTTCTCTCCATGGACTTGAGGACACTCATCAGGGGTCTCTGGTCTACAAGTACCTCTAGCTGTTCCTACACAGGGATCTCCTCTTCATCCCCCTCTTCTCCAGAGTCTCTCTCTCCCCTCTCTACTCTGTCCTTAAACTAGTCCATCTCATTCCTCAAGGCTTGATAATTGGCTCTGACTTCTCTGCTCTCTACCATCTGCTTCTTCACTGGGACACTCAATTCTGCATTGGTCATTCTTGAAGGTGCCTCATGGGACCTTCTTCTTTCGACATCTTGTCTTCTCCTTCTTTTCCAAAGGACACTCCTTCACTTTGATACCACTTGATGCAAAGGCCTACCCAAACTCCTAATAGGAAACCCAAAGAAGGATTGGCTAGTGATCCCTCAACTACTCACAAGGGTCCTGCAAGGAAGGACTCCACACCTTGGATGAAACCACACACACATTAACTAGTCTTGAGCCTACTCAAGATGAGTAAAAAGCCTCAAATCCTCAAAAGTACCTTACCAGTGACCCCTACTCTTAGGGCTTAGGAATTTGGTCAACACATAACATCTATAACCTCTTCCAAACACTGGTCTTGGTCTTGGACATCAATCCCTTATACTTTCTTTGTAAACCTACCCCCTAGGCTTGTAGCCCTAGTTGGCGATAGAATGCACCTTACCTAGAAAAATTTCCACACACCCATACAAACAATTTATCATTTCAGACACCCTTTTGAAATTTATACTGATCCCCAAAATGGTTTGATCAGATCTGCAAATATAAGGTCTATTCCCTTTAGAGGCTAGAGACCTAATATGGGCAATTAGCCCTATTTTCCAAAGCAACTACCTCTACTGGTACACCAAATGGAAAATAAACTATAGGAATGTGGGGGTAGTTATAAACCTCTAATTCTAGGGTTGCACACCTGGAATCCACCGCTATGACAACTTATGACGACTGTCCTAAAACTTGTCCTAGGTAGTCACATAAAGATGCCTACCTAAATCTGTTCTTTTCTCCACACAACAAAGTTTCCCCTACAACACACCATGATAACACTAAATTATAGAGGCTTATATTGCATCCCTCCCAAGGAAGAGTCTTCTAATGGACTGGATTGCAAGATAAAGACATTTTGGTTCAAAACCTTCTCCAAACCTTCAATTTCTAGGTTATAGTCAGTAGAATGGAGGGTTCTCCCTACTCTAGAATAATTAAGACCTCAAACCACCACAAAAATAAGTATATTTCATCTCCCTATCTACTCCATGAATGGTGGGGTTCCAATCAATCTGTACATGCACGTACAACTCCTACAAACTCAAAATTTCTGGGAAAATTGTAGTAATTTGTGTTTATTTGATTCTCAAAACGCCAACTCCAACAACAACAACCTTGGGAATCATGACCAAAAGGATTATACAATGGTTTACCACCAATTTTGGAGTAGGTTGGAGCCATTGAAAGGCTTCTCCCAACCGATTTACAAAAAGTTGCACTTTTGCACTCAAAAGTTGCATTTTTGCAATTTTGTACAAAAAGTTGGCATAGTCTCTCAGGTTTGGACCCACACATATGGATAAACCAAACACAAAAGAAAAATTTATAAAACCTATCAAACACAAATCTAAACTACCTATTACCCTTTTTTACCACATTGTCCCAATTGGCTTCTCAAATTGCCTAATTGGTGACATGGGCTTACATGGTGGGGTTTATTGCATACATAAAACACAAGACACACTAAGAAACCCTAATGATCCTAGTCTTCATCCTTAGGGTCATGAATAACTTGTTGATGAGGTGCTTCTACACCAATCATTTTGTAGTTTTACTCTTTTTTGTTGTTGTAGGTAGGATCAGTGATGATTACAGGTGAAATTGCATTCATGCATCATCGTACTGTGTTTGTTTTCGTATTGGACATTTTGTATTTTGTAGGTTTCAAAGAAATCTGCATTTTTATCAATTATTTTTGTGTTTACAAGTTGTGTTTTCATGTCTACGTGTTTTGGTAAGTCTATGAATGTTTATTTTGCGTCTATGACCTTTTTGCTCATGTTTGTGTTCTTGTATCAATGTTTTTTGGAGGATCTCTTAGATTCCGTGTCTATAATCTTTGTTTCCCTATTTGCATTTTATTTCCACATTTGTGTTTATGGAATTTATTTTTGTAGGTTTATGGTCTTTTTGCATCTACATTTGCTATGTTTGCATCTCAAGCAGGTATAAGCACATTTGTGTTTTTACATTTCTAATTTTCAATTTTTTGTTATTTTCTTTTAGGGTTTTTGGATTTGGTTTTTTCCTAGCTCCTTTCTTGGACTAATGAAATGGTGAAACTCTCTAAACCATATTGTTCCAAGCCCCCTTTTCACATTTTGATTTTGATTTTCTAAAATTAACCTAACAAGTGTGCTCGCAGGTGGGGGGTGATTATTCAAAAACACTAATCATTTTGTTGTAGGGGTAATCTTAGTCTATGTCTTTGCATTTCAATTCTTAGTTTAATTAGGGCTCACATGATTTTCATTTTGGTGTTAAAGAACTTGTTCAAAGTGTCTTGTGCTTTTCTTTACACTTTATGTATAACCCCAAAGTGATAACAAAAGTATCATCTCCCCTCACCTTCCATTGGACCTTGGGTGTAAGAGAAATTATTATTACTTTATCTTTGTTTATGTAGAAGGGCCTACCTCTCGAGTAGCCCATAAGGCCAAGTGAGAGGGAATGACCTAAGTGGTACTTCTTCAACCCACTATATAAATTAAAACATTAGGCAAAATCTGCAATGACCTTGTGATGTGTATCTATACTGATGGTTTTCTCTCAGTATCCACACTTGTGTGAGATACGTAAAAACCCTCTCAAGGACTAGGAATAATTTTGTAAATGAGTCGCCACCATATGGGTAGACATTGGGTACTACTGAATTTTCCCCATTAGATACCTTTTGTTTTAGTAGCCCAAAATCCCTACATTTGATGGTTCAAGGTATGCAGATCATACCTTGTAGATACCCCTCATGTACCCTTTCAAGCTGAGACATGAATCCTATTGGCAATAGACACTGTTCCGATGAAGATTGATGCATAAAGAATGTTTAAGGGCTTTCATTGATGGCAACTCAGTTTAGAAATCATATTCGGCACATGTAAATTTTATTTACCGGAAGTCATATTATCATGAGGCATAAGTTTGGAAGATGGAACACAATATCCGGTAGAGTATGAGTTCAGTGTGCATATCTTGATATTGGTTGCATAATTTTTGGTTGCGGTGATATAGGAAGATGATTTGAGGTTTGAGGCAACTTATTTCATAATCTTGATATCCAATGTTGATTCATGAGCAAGATTGAAGGTCTAGAATCTGGTCATTCAGGTAGAATAGAGCTATCTTGGTGTAACGTGTGATGCAGTATCTCTGGGTTGATTTCAATGATTTTTATTGGGCTCAAGGTGATTGAGCTGACTCATGTGAAGCTTGTTATCATATTTTTTAGGTTCGCATATGGTTTTGTGGATAGATTCAGCCAACATAAGGTTACACATTTCATGTTGCGTATTATGTGGTTTTTGGAAGCCAACATGGTAATTGATCGATTTAGTTGATTATTTTGGGTGATGGTGTGTGTATGTGTGTGAAGTCTATATGAGTGAATGTGCAAAGTTTGGTGAGTTTGATTGAAGGTTTTTGTGGTCCGGTGTATGACAGTGCAGGAAAATAGTGCAGAGAAGAAGAATAGTTGCAAAAGTCAAACTAAACCTAGTTGGAGCTACTATTTGGCATATGTGGATGCTATTCTTTAGCTCATTCATTATAGTAATCAATTTTAATCATTTGTAAGACAGTGAGCCTTCCTTTGAGTTGTATCCCTCTTGTAATTGAGCAATGAGCTCTAGGCAGTGTGCCTGAATGCAAGTGCATTCCCCTTGATGTCATATTATCATACTCCTGATCAAAGTATAATAATATTATGGGTTCAAATCCCACTGTGGTTTTTCCCTTTCTGGGTTTCCATGTAAAATTTTTGGTGTTATGGTATAGTGATTGATTGGTTTATGTTTTTGCATTTTACTTTCATTCTTATGCATCAGGTGGTTTAAGAATCAGGTTAATAAATTTGTAAATTGCAAAACACTAATTCACCCCCCTCTGAGTGTTCATTGATTCCAACAATTGATATCAGAGATTAGTTCCTTGGAATAAGCCTAACAATGCGAAGCAGATATGGATTGAATCAATGGACTCTAGTTTGCAAAAGCAACTTACTGTGGTGCTTGAAGATCTTGATGCAACAATGAAAGAGAAGAGTAGCCCGAGAAGAAGTTTGGATGTTGTCGATGATTTCATTGAATCTTTGAAAGAACAAGTGATTAAATCTAGAGAGAAGATAAAAGAACTAATGGATAGATTGAAGGAGAAGGAAGAACAAAGCATTGACAATAAAGCTCTGCAAGACAATACAAATGAATGTGAGAAGCTTGCTAGAGATAATGCAGCCCTGAAGAATGAGATGCAATCTATTGTGATGAAGCTAACAAAGGAGATTAAAGACCAGAAGAAGAATGAAGAAAATATGACTCAGTTATTGAAGGATAGATCTGATGAATGTTGCAGGTTGAACTATGAGAATGATCAGTTGAAACTTGAATTGGTGCAATGTAAGAATGATGGAAAAGAACTTGAAAGGCAGATCATAATTCTGAGAGATGAACTTTCCATTGCTAATGAGTACAAAGAAAAATTCAAAGCTAGCTCATCTAGGATAGATGAGATGCTAGAAAGTCAAAGACATGGGAAATAAATTTGAGGACTTTGATTTAAGAAAGGATAATCCTTTAGTTCTGGATAAAGAAATCATTAGAAGAACAAGGAACCTCTAGTAAGACAACCTAATGTTGGTATTGTGTTTTCATTGATGTCAAACGGTATAGGATGACTACTGGTATAAGAGATGTATGTGAAACACTATCATGGATGCATACATGATGGGTTTTTCATATCTTTGATATCATATAGTCTATCACCAGTAAGGAAAGGATGTCAACTGGTAAGTGATGTGTTGACAAAGATTAGTTGCCAACCGACAAGCTTATGACCAGTGTACAAGCAGGATGAGTGAGATGTTGAGTTGTTGTTTGTGATGAAGTGAAAGAATGTTACCTAAATCACATCAACATAGGAGGAAAAGGATGTATAGGTCACCGATATACCGTGTGGATGTAAAACAACATGACTCCCATTAGAGAGAGATATAGTCACCATGTGAAGGGATGATTGACAGTGAGTGTGCCCCAATTAGAACACATGTGCATGTCTGAAGATGTGTTGCACAAATAGGGAAGCCACATGAGTGCATTGCAGGATGCAGATGACAAGGATCCACTACCACTAGTAAGAGGAGTTTATCTCCTATTATGCATGGAATGCATCATATTCCTCCAAGATAAGACAAAAGGTTAAAGGCAGGTGATTGAAGGCTCACATCGAATGAATTGGTGAAACACTAAGCTGCCTTAGGTGCTAGAGATCAGGGATATGCATCGGATCAGCTGGACAGACATGTTGAGTTTCTGGTATAGAGATTGAAGGATATGGTTGTCACTTTGACAAACATGTTAATAGAAGAACCAATCTAGTGGTGAAGAAAGGTGTTACCACAGATGCAGATAGATGGAGGCAGTTGAAGATTGATGATATAGTGTCATCAAGGTGTTTACTAGTAAGTATGTCCATTGGTAATGCTAACAAAGTGCAGATGCAAAAGGCTCCCATATGATGAAGGTGATCATGAGGTAGGTTGGCATATGTGATAACTAGTTTTGGTGCTCCACTGGATGACAAGCAGAGTGCAAGGCTGAAACTAGACCAATTAGGGTATAACTGATAGGGTCTATGAACTAGTAGAGGAACCTGATTGTGTGTTTGGTCGGTGATCTTATCTGGACTAATATAGAAGACTTAGAAAAGGTTGATGTCAACAAAGGGGTCACATGGAGGTGAAGTAGCATGCATGCACAGGTTAGTGTGATGTGTTAGTGAGGTCATTGGTGACTGGTCCAACATTTAATGGTGATTGCGAAGCTCGAGGAAGAAAAGAAGGGGATTGTGGCTCGATATCAAGGAAACAACAGAGTTCCAGTACAGACTGATCTTGTAGATCAAAGAGGGTGAAGGAAACCACATCATGCATGTTATTGATAAGAAAAAAGGCCAAAAATCATGCTACAGATGACAAAAGAGAGAAGGCATGGTTTGTAAGGTAAACAGATGGGCGATGCTCATTTATTGAGTGTTGAACATTGATCAGGGACATGATATCAAATTAGATATGATATGCCATGATGATTAGAGATCGGATTGGATGGAGATTCAGTGCATGGCAAAAACCCTAGCATGCAAATGTTCAAACTCATGTTTAGGCGGGAAAATATGTCTATAAGAGTTCGAGCCAAAGATGTTGCTGGGGTGGCTATAGGAGAGAGGAAATCAATCAAGTTCTCAACAAGAATCAGAGGAGAGATTGAGTGTGAGGGAGAATCGGGTTGAAGGGTTCAACTAACAACAATGAGGCAACTGACAATCAGCCATTGAGTCTAATAAAGGAGTGAACTGACATAGACCAACAACAGAGAAGAGTTGTCAAAGATTGCAAAGATGGTAGGCATAGAGAAGGTAGAAAGTAGTACCGATGAAGAGTAGTAGAGTATCTGAGAGAAGAGAAAACCGACACAGAGCAGAACTGGTAGAGTGTAGAACTAGAAGAGAGTAGAACCAACAAAGAGAGAACTGGCAAAGAAGAAGAGATTGAATTGATGTAGGTGCAATAGAGAGTAAGGTTGCAGCAATGAGAGGGTGAGAGAGAGAACTGACAGTGAACTAGATAGAAGATCTAGTAGAGAGATTTATCGAAGAGTTACAAAATCCATTTGTAACAAGAAAATAACTTTGGTATAAAAAATGTTTTTGTAATCACTGAGTTGGAGCTCGATGTAGGGGTTGTAGCTCCTTGGGTTGGTGCCCTAAATCAGGGGTTAGTGTCCTAAATTAGGGGTTGGTTCTCCTTGGGTTGGTGCCCTAAACATTGTAATCAGAGTTTCATTGTGAGGCTGGATTGGAGCAGTAGTCTCCAACAACATTTCTCACTGAGTTTTTTCCCATCTTGGGTTTTCCTCGTATATGATGGTGTTATGTGATGTCCCTTTTATGTGTGAGTGCATTTCTGTTAGTCCCCCATCTAACTGGTAATTCTTCTTTCAGTTAGATTTGTTAATCGGTATACACACATAGGATAGTTAAAGAGAAAAGTTTGCAAACCACTGATTCACCCACCTCTCAGTGGTACATTGTGTTTAACACATAATGCCTATAAATTCAATGGTAAATTTTTTGTTTGTGGAAAATTATGTCATGTGGAAAATCAACGTAGAAATAGGATGATGAATAATGGTCCTACCTTTGTCGAGCAATGTTTCATATGCAACAACTTTGGTCATAAGTCAAACATGTGCAGAACAATGATGAATAATTTTTAAAATAAGAGATGCTATGCTTGTGGAATGTTTGGACACAATACTAACAAATGAAGGAGGATACCAAATCAGATGAACTTCAAACCTATGTAAGGAAATGGTGTTTGTTATGCATGTAACAAATCTGATCACATTGCAAAATATAAGAATGTGAGCAAGAATGCTCTGGTAGACAAGAACATATAAGATGTGTGAAGGTTGAAGAGGTTATATAGAAGAATAAGAAGATGTGGATTAATAAGGAAGATTCAAATGTTTATATTGGATCCACACCCGACTCCTGTGTTGGAACCTCATTTGGTAACTAAGGCATTTTGGCCATAGGGGGAAACTTTTCATGTAGATTCTTAAAACCCCCTTTCAAAGATATTTAACCAACTGATAATGGTTTCAGATGATTGAGATTAGATGTACAACTAATATCCAAAAGATTCCATGGAGATTTGTGTATCTGGTGATGAATTCTTGAAGAAACAGGGTATCCCGAAAGTCTTTAGGGTTGTACATTTATTACAACATAAATTTAGGTTTTTGGTGGATTAAGAAAAGGCATTCTATTATTCATTCTTCACATTGTGAATGAAGAAAAGGAGCATAAGAGAAAGGTGAATGAGGTTGAGTAGCATAAATAGAGCTTGAAGCAACCCAACAGTGATTCCTAGAATTTAGTTGAATTTGAAAAGGCATTTATCTATGTTTGAGCTATTTGTTTATAACCGTACTTTTCAAATGGCATCACAATATGGTATTGCAACTCCATTGGTAGTTGAGATCACTGAAAGGGAAAGGCCCGTGTTTAAGAAACATCCATTAAAATTTGTCAAAGATGATTCAGAAGGAGCATTTTCTTTTGTGCCATATGATATGTTGCACAATGAAGATATTAGGGCATACATTCACTATAATATTGAAGAGCTTGGAAATACAAATATGTTATCATTATGCACCAAGCATATGATGGATGGAATGGGGAACCTAAATCCTGAATACAAATCATTGCAAGACTAGGGTTTAATCCAATTTGTTCATTATCTGGTGTTTGATGAGCCCGAATGGGTCAGGTATACCTTGAGCTAAATCCATGATGAGTTTATGTAGCTAGACAGACCTCACAAGATCACAAAGCAAGCCATTCACGCAATAACCTATTTGAGTGCAATCGGTGAAATCCCTGACCTAAGAAATGTCAAGAACACTACTATGACAGAGGTTATAAGATCCCAACATGATAGTTGGTTGATGACAATAAGTGATATCACTGAACATGATGTAAGATTTGCCTCAATGGTGACTGGATATAAGGTGTAACGGTTTAGAAGATAAAATTTAGTATCCAGTACTACAATCTATGAAGCTTAAATGATGCTTAATGAGGATATGAGATATGATCTATGTGGAGTACTTCTCAATGAGGTAACGAGCAATCTGAAGAAGATTAAGCAAGATAAGAAACATGTTTTCAAGTTCGGTTCTCTGATTGTTTGTTTGGCACTTTACGTTTTGAATGAGATACCTGGTATAAGAAAAGTTTAGTGGGCTTATGAAAAACCAATGGCAGTCCAAATTATGGAAGGTCTGCAAGGATTAGGAGATATGATAGCACATAAATCTTCTTTGTGGGGTTACTTCAAATCATTTCAGGCAATGATGCAAAGCAGAGAGAGGATCCCAAAAGATATTATTGAAAAATATGAAAATAACATATGTTTCATGGTAGACAAAGATCAATGTCACATGGAGGTAGTAGAACCAAGAACCATATGGATCATGCCCATTTTCATGCTTGAAATCATGTAAATTAAGCTAATTAGGCTAAAAAAATGACCACGAATCCTTAACTAATCTAGCTAAAATCAAACATAATGCAATGAAATAAATACTAGAATTGAAAGATTTAAATAAATTCAAACTCCCTAGGCTAGATTTGTGCTTCCATTGTTCTTCTCCAAATTGCTAGTGTAGGTGGCTCTCAGGTATTGCACTGGGATTTCCTGCATAAAGATGGCAATTGTTTTAAAGAGTGTGATATAGCTTGAATTGAGAAATTAATTTCGTTTATATAGATTTTTATGAGAGATGGGGAGGGATTTTGAACTCAAGTCTTGATTTAGATTGATCAGTTAATAGAGTTGATTGATTTGTTAACATAGATTGATTGACCTGTTAACTAAATAGATTGGATAGTGAACTGAATAGATTAGTCAATTGATTGGATAGATTGGGGAGATGACTAAATTTATTAGGAAGATGACTGAATTGATTGATTAGTCAGAAAAGGTGATTTGGAGTGAAAAGGGGAGATTGGAGTGTTAACTGACCAGTTATATGATTTGATGAATCGGTTATGATTTTCAACATGTGTTGTAGGAGATTGAATTGAAATTCAATTTCATTTTAATTTTGATTTTAATTTTGATTTTTGAATGTTGAAAGGCACATGAGATTAGCTGAAATTTATTGAAAATGAGATATAGTGAAATGTTAATTTGGAGAAATGAAATGAAATTGAATTATTTGAAATCCACATTTGGGGAATTTGAAGAATAAGTTAATTGATTTAAATAATTTTTAAATGAAATTATTTAAACATTAAAAATAGAATTAATTAAATAATAAAGATTATTTAATTAAGAAATAAATTGTAATTAATTAAATAAATAATATTTAATTAATATTTGAGAAATGGGTTTGATGATGAATTGATTAAGAAGTGGAAATTGAATAATTAGTAATGTGGAAAGATGATGATTGAGTCAATTGAGAAGAAATAATATTAAATTAATTAAAGAATTACTTAATTAATCAGATGAATAATTAGTGTGCAATTAATGAGACATTTTTAGGTGTTTGCATTTGCCCCTCTTTGAGACAATGTCGAAACGGCGTTGTTTCAAAGAAAACAAAAAAAATAAAATCTACCCTAGTACTCCCCAATGATATTAGGGTATAATGTCCCCTCAAGAGATTGTTTGTGCATTGAAGGCATGAATGATCTTTCAAAAGAAGAAGAATGTTATATGAAAGATGAAGAATGGTTAACTTGATGACACAAATGAGTTTGATTGGATAGAAGAAATGGTTAGAATGATTTGTAGATTGATTGAATGCTAAGATTGATAGGATTGATGGGATTGATGAGATTGATAGGATTGATTTAATTGATAAGATTGATTTGATAAAGATCAAGTCTGGTATCAGGAAGGACACATCATGTATAAGACAAAAATGATCAAAACGTCTGGTTTCAAGAAGGATACATCTTGTATAAGATGAAGATAAATGATCACAACATCTAGTTTTAGGAAGGACACATCTTGTATAAGACAAATAATACATCAAAATTGGATGAATAATGAAATATGATGAAGGTGAGGAATAATTGATTGATAGATAGAATAGTTGATATGAGAAAATGATTTGAGATGGAATTAGAAAGATGTGAGTAGAAATTGAAACGAACTCATTGAGAATAGAATATGTTAGATGAGAAAATGATCTTTGAGATAGAATCAACATGATGAGATGAGAAAATGAAATGATATGATTGATGATGAAAGGATGAAAATGTAACTAAAGTCAATTCACTTATGAATAATGATCTTGATTGAAATCAAACAAAACAATCAAAGATGAAATGATATGATAGGATAGGTGATGAACAATCTTCTTTGCCTTTATTTATAGTGCAATACATTATCATCATTGAGCCTTATTATGTAACAATGAAGCTTATGTTGGCTTGATGATTATTGTAATATATTCATCATATGTTGTCATTAATGAAACACATACACCCACATATGTTTATATTGCCTATCGATATGACTTCAAGTTGTTTATACTACAACCGGTGTATGCATGGAGATAACCACTTGGTTATATATGTCTCAACATCAAACATGAAGATCTAGCGGAGACTATCTCAAAAGTATCAAGGACAAGTAGTTTAACTCTAACCGTTATTAAGTGTTCCAACCGGTAATTCTAGATTTTGTGATGAGTTATCACCACCAATAATTTTTGGTGGTATTTTTGTGATGAGTTATGATCACTTGACCAGATACATTGCACCTAGAAAATTGTGATATGATTTCTTGTGGCCGACATGAAATCTAAATGTCTATATATTGATATCACAATGAATTATTTAAAAAAAAAGAGCGGAAGTGATATGTTCTGTGCAAAAGAAAAAAGTGTTAAGCTGCAGAGTATGTTGAAAAGTAGTGTTGAATACACTTAGAAGGATCTGATCAAGCAAGTATTGTGCTACTTAGACAGATCAAACAAATCCTGTTGTCTTCTAACAATTACAGTAGAATCAAAATACCCTAACTGGGTAAGCTCTAACAAGCTTCATTGTTCAAATCCTCTAACAAGGTGATCCATTACTTTGTATTTAGAAATCCTCTACCAAGGTTACTCCTAATAGGTTACTACCTTTCACAGGGTATAATTTTTAATCAAGCTTTGGGTTCTCTAACAAGATTCGCTCCTAGTAGAGCACTTTATAGACCGACCAGTTATCTATTTCTGCAGATAGTTAACTTGTGAGTTTCATCTCACCGTGGTTTTTACCTATTTGGGTTTTCCACGTATAAATACTTGTGTTATGGTGGATGTATTACTTATTGTGAATGTTGTTATATCATTTTGGATTACATGCTTTGTGTTTAAAAGCTTTGTTAAGTTCATCTACCAATTACTATTTAAAGTTGTTTTATTTTCGGTGTCATCGATTCACCCCCCCTCTCAGTGCTTTTCAAGTCCATCAATTGGTATCAGAGCCTAACTTATTTTAAGCCTAATCACTTAGAAGGAAGCCTTGAAACCACCATGGGGGACATGAGCTACTTTGAGATGGCTAGAGAGCTTGAAGCTAGTAGAAATGAGCTTAAAAGCCTAAGGATCAAACTGAAAGCTTCACAAGTCAAAATGAGAGAGCTAACTGAACAACTATTGGAGATATCTGATAATAGTTCTTAAAATGAGGCCAATATTGATGCTTTAGCCAAGGAAGTTGAAAATTTAAATGGTGAGAAGCTAAATTTGAGAAGAGAGTTAGAAAGTCTAACTATCCGCATGAGTCAGGAACTGGAAGCTAGAAGGATAGCTGAAGATCTTATCAAGGTAAGAGATCAAGAGATTTCCAAGATCAAGTGGGAAAATGTCACTATGCATGAGCATTTGGATGCAGAAAGGGAAGAAAAAGGGAACTTACAGCTAGATCTCGAACTAGCATCATCTCTGAGAGAGAACCTATCAAAGAATAAAGAAGAAGTCACCAGACAGCCCACCAAAGCTAATGAGAAATTGAAAAAGTTCAATAAGAATTCTGCCTTGCTAGATGAACAAATCCAATCACAAAGGATGAAAGGTGATACCTTTGGACTTGGTTTTAATACATCTAAGAAAGGAGAATCTTATGGTACAAAGAGAAACACTTAAAAGGCCAAAAATCCCACTGGTAAGAAGGTTTTCAAACCTGTTTAATTTGTTTATCTTAAACCTGGTCACACTACAAATGTTTGTATGAAAAACCCAATGGAAATACAAGCTACAATTCTAATGCTAGGTATGTGTCTAAGAAATTTGAAGGTCATTGATTTACATACAAAATGTATGGACATAGATCAATTGAATATACATATGGAGAAAATAATCTTGTACCTCACATGCACTCGAGACCAAATGGCAACTGGATGATAAATTATGATAACCGGGGAAATATGCACTGGAAAAGACCCTACAACAACCAGTTTAGTCCATTTGAGATGGAAAAGGTAACAAATGTCATATGCACCATCTGTAACAACTTTGGTCATGTGGCTATGAATTGTAGAAGAAGAACTAGGAGAGGTAATGCATGACCCTGGGGATCAACAGGTATGGCTTTCTATCAATGTCATAAACCAAGACATATGGCAAAATTATGCAGATCCAGGAAGAACAAATCGGTCAACCCTTCTAAACATTAGGAAGGCAAGCAGAAAGTCAATATTGAAGAAACAAGAGAAGAAATGAATTGAACTTGGAAGAAGAAGAGTGATGATTCACCTAGAGAACAAATTATTCCTTCACCCAGTGAAGAGAATCCTACACCGGTGAATTAAGCCTTTTTATATGGCTAAGGGGAGCATAATGGTAAATTGACCTCCAGACCCCTTGAAGTGAATATGTGGTAAAATTTGAAAGCATGAAATTTTGATAACTTTTTGTCATTTAGTTATCAACTGATTTTTCCTTGAGCGGTGTAATTAGGGTTTGCAACCCTAACAGGCAAGCATTTATTGCAGTTGGTAAAAAGAATAAAAGAAAGTTTTCACTTTGTTATTTTTACCCTAACACCTTTGAGAAAATATTTTTGAGCGCTTGCAGAGATTAGAAGAGATTGTTAGTTGATTTCAATTGAAGTTGCATTAAGATTTGTGTGTTTGAGTTGATTTGAAGGTTGGAGAAGACAGAACTGGTGTACACTTGGGTATTCAACTGGTAATCGAGGTAGTGTGTGCGAAATATGATATTTCTTGAAATTCTTACTGTGAAATCTAGTTTATCTAAAATGGCATCATCTTCAAAGTCAGTAGAGAAATTAATGATCGCATCTGAACCTATGGAAGTTGTAAAAGCAGAAAAGATTGTGTCTTATAATGTTTTGTCACAAGCTCTTAGTGGTTTCATAGTCAAGGGAGATTTGTCCAGCTATATTGACTGTAAAATTGAGGACTTGGGATCATTGTCAATATATACTAAGTTGAAATCACTTTGTGATGAAAATGAGAAAATTCAAATAGAGTATATTAGGGTTTTTGAGAAAGGTTTTCATAATGCAACTTAATTTCTTGAAGATTTTGAAGAAGATCATATCCAAATTATCTTGAGTCGGGTTCATGGGGAGAACATGTACTTAGAGAGGACTCATACAGTAACCAAGGAAGTCATTCAGGCTGTAACTGGTTTTCACTCAACTAGTGAAGAACCTCAATTGAGACACATTTTAAAATATACAGTAAATACCCTAATCGGTTCAACCTCCGATGATCGTGCATTCTCTATTAACAACATCAAACAACCATCAATAAAATTAGCAGCTATGGTCATAGGCTACTGGGTATTCTACTCTAGCAGAATGAATAGTGTTCCATCAGCAGCAGTACATACTTCTTACATGATGATAGCTGAAAATGCAGATTATGACCTATGTGAGTCCATAAGGAGCCAATTGCTTTTAAATCTACAATCTATCAAGAAGGACAACAACCTAAAATTCAAATTTGAACAATCATTGATCGGGTTATTCTTTTATTTTCAGATTTTCCTATCAGGAATAAGAGATCTTAAATGGTCTAAGGATCTATTGGTATCCACCCAGATCAAGAACATCATCAAGGCTGTGAAGAATACTTTCTCTGCCGCTATGAACAAATACTTTAATGAATTTCAGAAGAAGATGAGCATGAGAATGATATTGCTTGAGGATGTGGTAAGACAATTTCCTAAAGACATTGTTTTTATAGTTACCACTAATTTTTGCTTAATGGAAGCAATTATCCCTAGAGAGGAGGAAATGGAGGATATGAGTTATGAGGTTAAATATGACTTATTGGTTGGCTATGCCAATAACCTATTGGCATCTGCAGTAGATAAGAAGAGGACAAAATTGAGTTTAGTGAAAGATCAGGTTGCACCAGCTGAAACTAGTGTCGCTCTGACCCCAAGAGGTAAAGGTAAGAAGAAGAAAGTTGAGGATGCACCTCTGGTGATGAAAAGTACTAGAACGACATGAAGTGTCCAAGCCAAAAAGGAACTGGAACCTAAGGTGTATATGAAAAAGGAGACAAAGAAATTAATTCTTCAAGAAGAATTTGAAGGAACTGACATTGAAGAAGAACCTAAGAAGTTGAAAGCAGTAGGTAGAATAGTTAAGAAAAATATGCCAAAGGCAACTATGCCTATTGATATTTCAACTTACAAATTTGAGACTATGTTTGAAAGGACAATGAAGACATTGGGGAGGAAGAGATTTCAAAATGTCAAAAAACATTTTGATTATTTCACTAAGAATGATAAAGAGAAAATCATTCAACGGGTAATCAATCATTTGTGCCATTACAGTAGATTACCTCATGATATTGAAAAGAATATCTCAAATTATTTGTATACTATTCTTCTGAATAAATGGGAGGAAGCTGTTAAGTTGGAAAAAGATATTATAGATGAGATATTTGTACAATATTTTCCTAAATTGTCCAAGGATGAAATAAGTGCTTTAGTTGATCAGTACAACACTCAATTTGCTTTTAAAGCAAGAAGATTGAGGCTACTTAATGGGAAAAGGAAAATTATTGAGACTGAGACTCATCGGATAGTTGGTCACATCCAATGGATGGAAGAGATCATACATGCTTCACAGGATGAGAAAAATGATGACAATTTACCTAAAATGGATAAAAATGTGCAAGCTGATGAACAAAAGGATGATACTATTATCCATGATGTTGATGATATTCTGGACACAATTGATTTATCTGAAGATATCATTGCACTAGATATGGAGCCACCTGCAATCACTAATTTGCATATTACTTCAGTTAAGAAACCATCTACTCAACCAGGAGTGCAGATTTTTCCTGCAAAGGTTCAAACAAAGAAACCCCAATCCCCACTGGTTTCACAAAATATTCAAAAAGAATCTATTGAAGAAGTTTCTGCATAAATCTCTAAATTGGAAATAGAGAAAATCAAGAGAAAGCAATCATTAAGGTAACATCTTCTGAATCGGCAAAGCCATTAGTCTTACAATAGATTGATGAAGATGAAGATGACTCATTAGGAATTTCAGGGCCTACAAACATTGACAACATGAGTGCATCTGAAATGATGAAGATTGCAAATGTCATGCAATCTAGAGCACACAAAAAGAGACGTAAGGAACAAAGGATTGAACCAGAAACCATTCAGAAAGCAAAAGACATTCTGACAAATCTGTTATCAGAAATTTCTACAGGGCATCTGTCTACACCTATCAGCAAGCTTGGTCAATTAGTCACTTACGCATCTGACCAAATTACATCACTTGAAGAAGAAGCCCATACATATGTAGAAAAGTGTTATAGGAAAAAGTGTAGAGAGCAGATCATGAAGGAAATTGATACTGGGAAACTTGCTCTATCACTTAATAAAGATTTATTAAGGCAAGCTATTGAAACAGGTGGTAAATTCCTTGCCTCTACTTCTAACATTTCATTATTTTTTGTTGATATCAATAGCAGGCGTACTGAAACTGAGAAAGAGTTAGAAAAGATATGCAAAGCATATGTTCCACTTCAAGACTTTGTTTTTTCCTTTAGCAAATCTGTGGATGATTTGCACAACAAGTTAGACTCGTATGATCTTGAGAAAGAAAAGAGACTCTGGTCCCTAAAGGAATTGAGGAGTCAACTCACAACACAAGTGGACATACTACAAAGAGTCTACACTAATGTAGAAGCTATTTTAGCTATGCCAGAAACTTGTTCACTAGATTCCATGGAGGAATTTCATACTCAGATCATGTCTACACTTGAATTCACTGAGAATTTGTTGGAGACACGGGAACATGCTTTATCTCAATTGAAGCAGAATTATAGTGCAAATTTTATGAGGATTGCTACTACATAAACCTTGATTCAGTTTTTCAAGTTGTTGTATATGTTGAACACATTGATACAAATTTTCTCTCTCTCTCTCCCTCTCTCTCTCTCTCTCTCTCTCTCTCTCTCTCTCTCTCTCTCTCTCTTTATATATATATATATTAATTTGGCATTGTTATCAAAGAGGGAGTAGAAATATATATGTGTGTTTTGAAAATTTTGTATAATGTATGTAGTAAGGGGGAGTATGTGTATATGTATAATTTTTTTTAAAGTACACTTAGCGGCATTGTTGTAAAATTTTCTAAGTCTTGCCATCAATGCCAAAGGGGGAGATTCTTGGCTTGATGATGATTGTAATATATTCATCATATGTTGTCATTGATGAAACACATACACACGCACATGTTTATATTGCCTATCGGTATGACTTCAAGTTGTTTATACTACAACCGGTATACTAAAGGTTTATTTCTAACCGGTACTTGGTGACAATCGGTGTATGCATGGAGATAACCACTTGGTTATATATGTCTCAGCATCAAACATGAAGATCTAGTGGAGACTATCTCAGAAGCATCAAGGACAAGTGGTTTAACTCTAATCGATATTAAGTGTTCCAACCAGTATTCATAGATTCTGTGATGATTTATCACCACCGATAATTTTTGGCGGTATTTTTGTGATGAGTTATGATCGCTTGACCAGATACACTACATCTAGGAAATTGAGATATTATTTCTTGTGGCTGACATGAAATCTAAATGTCTATATATTGACATCATAATGAATTATTTTTAAAAAAAAGAGCGGAAGTGATATGTTGTGTGCAAAAGATAAAAGTGTTAAGTTGCAAAGTATGTTGAAAATCAGTGTTGAATACACTTAGAAGGATCTGATCAAGCAAGTATTGTACTACTCAGATAGATCAAAAAAATCCTGTTGTCTTCTAATAATTACAGTAAAATCAAAATCCCCTAACCGGGTAAGCTCTAACAAGCTTCATTGTTCAAATCCTCTAACAACTTGTGATCCATTAGTTTGGATTTAGAAATCCTCTACCGAGGTTACTCCTAACAGGATACTACCTTTCACAAGGTATAGCTTTTAATCAAGCTTTGGGATCTCTAACAACATTCGCTCCTAGTAGAGCACTTTGTAGACCTTAACCATTCAGTTATCTATTTCTGCAGATAGTTAAGTTGTGAGTTCCATCACACCGTGGTTTTTACCTATTTGGGTTTTCCATGTATAAATACTTGTGTTATGGTGGATGTCTTACTTATTGTGGATGTTGTTATATCATTTTTTATTGCATGCTTTGTGTTTAAAAACTTTGGTAAGTTCATCTACCGATTACTGCTTAAAGTAGTTTTATTTTTAGTGTCACTGATTCACCCCCCCTCTCAGTGCTTTTCAAGTCCATCAGATTAGTACACCAAGGTATAAGGAATCGGGATGTATAGATATCTCACTGCAAGAAATAAACACTTAGCAGACAAGGAATGAATCCTCCATTTTTGGAATTACACTAGGGGTCAAGGTATCTATGGCATTCATAGGCTGAATTCTCCTATCACAGACACCCACTAGAGAAATTGCCCCAGAACTTCATCCGTTCACACCACAAACATCAAACAAAGTAAAGGATCATGCTCATCATGAATCCTCTAGTCAATTTGTACATCCTTGAGTAGCATAGCAACATGATCTTTGCCAATTGATAAAAGATATAAACCAAATTAGACAAAACTCAGAAGCTAGACTGATTGTGCCTTTGATTTGATTTGTTTGATGTGATGGTTGATAATGTCTGGTTTCATAAATTTGTGAACCCCATTTAAGACCAATTTGTTTGGTTTTGAGTGTATCCTCTTATGTTTAAGACAAGATAAAGATCACATTGATATGGATAGTTTGACGATTGATAAGACTTGATCAATTTGGTTGCCGATGTTTGATAAGATAGTTATATCCTTTGTTGAACTTTGTGCAAAGTGTTTGTTGGATATATACTTGGGTATTTGTTTCTCACAAGACATTTTATTGAAATTTTTTTATTGTTTTTTTATTTTTAGTTCTTTTTATTTAAAAAAATCTCTATTTGCATAAAAAATATCCAATCAATAGTAAGTTCTCCTTTTACCTTTCTAAGATTTACACCATGTATACCATATGCTAATATTGTATTTCTTCATTTCTTTTTTTGTGGATTAAATAAGTTGAGATTATTTTTCATTCTATACTAGAAGTGTTTTTCATTTCCCTTCCAATCCATGTCTATTCCCCAATATTTATCTTAGTTATTCACAATCATATAGAAGTCACCCTCTTAGAATCCAAGGTTGATTCTAAGGGTTGCATAACCACTTTCATATTTCAATCATGTCCTTGTATTTGCTGAGAGCATAGATTGAACATAAGCCAAATTTAGCCTCTCCTTTCTTTATGATAACCCATATAGATTTGTTGCATGGGGAGGTACTAGATGCAATGAAAAACTGGGCACAATTGTTAGATATAAGTATGACTACCCCTCATTTCCCTTGGGAATTTTTCCATATGAATTTGAGGTTGGAATCAAGTGTGAATACATTAGGTTTGATTTTGTAGAGGAGGATTGCATCTTTATGTTTATCCAAGTTAAGAAACTTGCCAACAATGTATTTTCTATTAGTGGAGTAAAGTCCCTTGACATTTGTGAGGTACTATTAAGAACTATGATAAACAATTATTTAGAGTAAACAATTGTAGTCCTACATCAAAGAATTTAGGCATTTTGTCTTCTACTTCTTTCTTCTTAGAGGAAGGCTAAGAGATCACTACGCTCGTTTTCTTCCTCTTATGCTTTTTGAGATTTAATTTGTCCCTCCTAGTTGGGATGAATTTTTCCTTCTTAGCTCGCTTAGGAGCAGGGGAAGAGACAAAACAAGGAATCAACTAATGTTATGTAGTCTTCCTCTTAGTGAAAGACTCACTAGCTCAGACTATAGGAGTATCTATGTTCACTACCACTAGTGCATCTTGTTTCTCATTATCATTCCTACATTAATTCACCTTAAAATTGAGGCATTTAGTTTTGGGTTCTAAATCTCCCTCTATGCCTATATCCAACCTAGAAAAAAATTTGTAATCATGTTTGGGTATAGTCACATAGTGAAGAAGGGAAAAGCTTTCTCTATTATCCATATTTAAATTATTAGTAACCTCAAAAGTATTAGTAGTTTGTTGGTCACAACACTATCTTTGTCTAGGATATTCTTGTTACTAAGATTAGTATCTACTTGTAACTCATTGTTAACTCAAATACCTTACTCTCAATTTGACAACAATGAGGCTTAGGTGATAAAATTGATGCACAAATCCTTATTATCCTCTTCTGTAGAGGTGTTTGAATCTAACCTACTACTGGTGCTTTGCAGGTTACTAATAATTTTATTTTATTTCAAATTAAAATAATATATTTTACCATAGAAGGTGCACTATGATGGTATGATGAAAGAATAAGAATCTGATCAACTACTGAGAGGAGGGGGGTGAATCAGTAGATAGAAAAACTGATACTAACTTCACCAATCTCAAAATCAATCTCTCAAAGTAAACTTAGAACTGTCAATGCAATATCACTGTCAAGATAAAAAACTCTCAAGATAAACCAGTTGACTATTACAACAAACTAACGGTAAACAACTTCAAACTCATAAACATCCAAATGCTTTTACATATGTCAGTAAAACTTCATTTCACAATATTTTTGGTTATCATGATTTATCAAAGTGGATTAAGTAGTTAAGAAAATCAATCATAAGAACGTGACCACAAAAACATTCACCACTTGACACAATTTTTTTTTGACGTGGAAACCCAAATGGAAAAAACAATGGTGAGATGAGACTCACAAGATAACTATCTACACTCTTTTGAAGTTCACCTTGTTATGAGCCTAGCTCGTTAAAGCTTTACAAAAGTCCTGTTAGAGACCACCCGGTTAAGGGATTGACTATAATGCCTTGTTAGGAGCAATATCCTGTAAGGAGTAACCTCTGTAGATGATTTGAAAATCCAAGCTAATAGATCACCTTGTTAGAGGATTTAAATAGCACCAAGCTTGTTAGAGCTTACCCGGTAAGGGGATTTCAATTCTGCAGTAATTGTTAGAAAACAACATGAGTTTGCTGATCTATTTGAATAGCACTACACTTGCTTGATCAATTTCTTTTCATGCTCCTATCTTTCTTTACTCAAACTTCAAATACACCATCTAGTTTGGCAGCCACACACTCAATTAAAACTTTTCCAAATCTAAAACTAAACAACTCATCAACCTTATAAACAAATCAATTAGGTCGGTAAAACAACAAAAACCTAATTCTCATAAAGATTACAAACAAGTCAGTCCAAGTATGACCTTTGGATTACATATAAATTTCTGCACATTAATCAAGAAAACCTCAACCACTCCTTGATCACCGCTTCATTGAGCTCAGTAACTCATCGCGTGCTTTGCATACTTGTTCATTTCCTAGACAAAAATTGTTTCATCAACGTGCCAAAATCACTTGAAATTCTCTTCATACAATAATCATATGTGTCATAATCATTACCGGTTAGCATCAGATCATAAACCAATATAACAATTCACCAAACAATCGGTTAGGGTTTATCAAAACAACAGGTAGGGTTTACCAGTTCAACTCTCCAATACATGGCAATATTGGTTCACTCCACAAACTTATCTACCGGTTATAGTTTCATTCACTTAGCTCTTCCTACTAGTTAGAAAACAATATTACAACAATATAAACAATATCATTACTAGTTAATTGACATCAATGACAACATAACATATCATTAATGCAATCTTCATGCAAATGCCAACAATATCCCCCTTTGGCATTGATGGTAATACAAATATCAATACCATTAAATGATGTGATTGTGAATAGGAATCCTGGTTTACATTACCAAGTATTAACCTTGTCTACAAATTGTCTTCCTTCTCTCTGTCAATCATACAAATCACATAGTTCTTCTCCCCCTTAGACAACAATGCCAAATTGAAAGTAAAACATGTAATGTCAAATTTCACTGTTCAGCATCAACAACCTACAACTTGATGCTCCCCCTATGGAATAAGTCCACTTCTACACCAATCCTGCTATAAAATTCTGCAAGTAGCTCGGGGACTGATGTAATTTATATCATTCTCAATTGACCTCATGAAGGGTTACAACCCCTAGTTGACTTCTAAGATACTCAAATATAGTCTTAGGTAGAGGTTTAGTAAATATATCTACAAGCTGCTCCTTGGTAGAAACATGCTCGAGGATCACATCTTTACTCTGCAGTTTTTCCCTTAAGAAATGATAATTCAATTCAATATGCTTGGTTCATGCATGCAAAATAGGGTTCTTGGAAATATTTATGGCACTTGAATTATCACATAAGATCTTTATAGGTTCTGAAATCTTTATCTTAAAACTTTACAAAATATGCCTCATACAGATAGTCTGGGTACAATTCATGTAAGCTGCAACATACTCAGCTTTAGCAGTAGATTGTGATGTACAACTCTACTTCTTACTACTCCATGAAACAAGTCTTCCTCCAAGAAAAAATGCTCCACTAGTTGTGCTTTTCCTGTCATCAACATTTCCTACCCAATTTGCATCTGTGTACACCTTCAAGTCAAAGTTTCCTCTGTATGGATACCATAATCCATAGTCAATAGTACCTTTCAAATATCTAAAAATCCTCTTGGTTGCTATCAAATGTGTTTCATTAGGATTCTTCTGGAATCTAGCAGCTAGACCAACTACATGAGCTATATCTGATCTACTGTGAACAACATAGTGCAATTTTCCAATCATTGACCTGTATTCCTTCTCATCAATAGATGTGGATTCATCTTCCTTAGACAACTTACAACATATAACCATTGGTGTCCCAAATGGTTTATAGTCACTCATACCAAATATCTTCAAGACCTCTTTCACATACTTAGACTGTGTGATGAAAATACCATTCTTCATTTGTTGTATTTGCAAGCCTATACATTTTTTTATTTCTCCCACTAGAGACATTTCAAACTCATTTTTCATTTCATCTACAAAATCATTGTTCATGTCATCATTACCTCTAAATATGATATCACCTACAAATACTTCACTGACCAGTATTTTATCTCCTTCAGATTTGAGATATATGTTGCTATCTTCACTGTTCTCAGAAAACCTATCTTCATCATATGTGTATGAAGTGTTTCGTACCATTCTCTCAGTGTCTTCTTTAATCCATATAAATCCTTATGCAATCTGCATACCATGTCTTTCTCATCAGTCAAAGCATAACCATCTGGTTGCTCAATGTATATTTCTTCTTCCAGTATCCCATTCAAAAATGTTGACTTAACATCCATCTGGTATACCTTGAATTTCTTATGTTCTGCAAATGCAAGTAAAGTTCTAACACCTTCCAGTCTTTCCATTGGTGCAAAAGTCTCACCATAATCTTCTCCTTCCTCTTGTGCACAACCTTTGCAAACCAACCTAGCTTTTTTGTGAACTACAATACCATCTTCACCTAAATACCCACTTAGTACCTATCATATTTTTATTTACTGGTTGGGGTACTAGGGTCCATGTATTTTTCTTCTTAATTTGATCTAATTCCTCCTCCATATATTTAACCCAATGATCATCACCAAATGCTTCCTTAGCAATTATTGGTTCAATAGTGAAGATCATGCAGGAATTCTCTCTTATTCTTCTTTTGGTTAGTACTCCAACATCCTTACCCCCAATAATTTGTTCAGGATTGTGATTGAGTGTCACATATCTTGGAATAACATAATCATTATCTTTAGGTTCATCTTCTTCATTATCATCATCTTCTTCTAAATTTATCTATTTTGGTTGAACTGGTACATCAATATTTGCTTTATCGGTTTCAAATTTCATAGTTTCTAGTTTCAAAAACAAAATGCAAGGATCTTCATCCTTTTCCTCCAAACTGGTTTCCTCTGAGACTTCAAGATATTCATCCACCCGAACATAAACACTCTCAATAATTCTCTATGTCCGATTGTTAAAACACTTGTAGGCCTTACTCTTGGTGGAATAACCAAGAAATATACCTTCATCACTTTTAGCCTCAAATTTTATAACATAATCACCTCTCTTGATAAAACATTTGCTTCCAAATATCTTGAAATAACTAACATCAGGTGATCTTCCATGGCAGTATTCATAAGGAGTCTTGTCCTTACCTCTTTTTACCAGAACACATTTCATAGTGTAGATAGTTGTGCTGACAGGTTCTCTCCAAAAAGTTTTCGTTACACCTCCTTGTATCAACATCATCCTAGCAGCTTCAACAACTGACCGATTGTTTCTTTTTGTGATACCATTTTGTTGTGGTGTCCTTGGCGCAAAAATTTGTCATTTGATACCATTTTCCTCACAATATCTAGTGAATTCCTCAAAAGTAAATTGATCGCCTTGATCTTTCCTCAAACATTTTATCTTCTTACTGTTCTCCTTCTTAGCTAAGCTAAGGCCCTGAATGCCTTGAACTTACTAAAAGCTCCAGTCTTATCCTTCAAGAATGTGACCCACATCATCCTTGAGCAATCATCAGTGAAGGTCATAAAATATCTATCACCTTGAATACTTTTTGTCCTTATTGTTCCACAAAGATCTGTATGAACTTAATCTAACATATATTCCACTAAAAAAGACTTGCTCTTTAAAGTTGAGGATGTCATCTTTCCCAACTAACATTCCTTACATAGAGCATTAACCGGTTTGTCCAACTAAGGAAAACCTCTCACTGTGTTGGATTTACTCACTTTAACAATGTTATCAAAGTTTATATGACAAAATCTCCTATGCCAAAGCCAACTATCATCTATTTTTGCAATTAAATAGTTGCTAACTTTAGGATTAAGGTGAAATAGGTTACCTTTAGTTTTCTTCTCGGTTGCAATCAATTCACCTTTTCTCCCATAGATTTTGCACATACCATTTTTAAACTCCAATGGGTATCCTCTGTCATTGAGTTGTGCCACACTCAAAAGAGTGTGCTTTAAACCTTCAACCCAATAGACATCATCTGCACTGCTCTTTCCATTAAGAGAAATAGTTCCCTTACCTTTAGCCATGCAAGGTGAGTCATTACCAAATCTTACAACTCTGCCATCAAATTCCTTCAAAGAAAGAAATTTTCTCACATCATCGGTTATGTGATGTGAACAACAACTATCAATGATCCAATCATCAGAGTTATCCATCCTAGATACTAACGCCTTCAGATCAGATATCTCCTCTTTAATGGCTACAAACACAATATCTTCATTAGCATCACCATCATATTCCTTATCAGTGATACCACCATCAACAACAAGAAGACAATCTCTTTTGCCTTTACCCTTATACTTCTTGAATTTCTCTCATTTGTGCTCATTATCACCATTAGGATAGTTAGCAGCTATGTGTCCAATCTTGTTGCATGCAAAACATTTCAAAGGTAATTCACCTCTATATTTACCAGTGCCTTTGGGCAACTGGTTGGCCAACAATGCTTCAAGCTCAACGAAACTGTCTTCATCATCATCTTCTCTGCTAGATCTAGATTCATAATTGTGACTGACATCTCTACTTTTCCTCACATATGGGTTAGAAACAAAATCTCTAAATGCAGACTCAGATTTATGTACCCTACCATCATAACCATTTAATTCAAAAGCAGTAAGCTTTCCAATGATGGAGTCAAGGGTTACCTTTGTTTTTTCAATAGACTTTAGCTCCTGAATGGATACAACTCAGATAGCATAGACCAGTAGCAAGGTTCTCAGTACCTTCTTGATCACTATGGCATCTTCCACTTTACCTCCTGCACTCAAGGTTCTCAGTACCTTCCTGATCACTATGGCATCTTCCACTTTACCTCCTGCACTCTTAATTTCACCGACTATCTCTTTTATCCTTTGACCATACTATTGGATATTCTCACCTTCAACCATCTTCATGTCATCAAACTTCTCTCTTAGACTCTCTTCTTTAGCAATCTTAACATGTTCATCACCGCTATAAATCTCTTCAAGTTTTTTCCATACCTCATATGCAATCTCTAGACCATGAACATCTACATACTCTGCATCAAACAAATAACTGATAATAGCCTCTAATACTTGATTGTTTTCTTGTTTCTCTTTCTTTTGATCATCAATCATAATCCCAGTAGGTACAACATATTGAGTATTAACATGTTCCCAGTATTGGTTTCCTAGACTCTTGATATAAATTTTCATTCTGTCACTCCATATCCTATAGTTCTCTCTATTAAACTTCAGATCTTCCTTCTTCATCATGATTTGTAAGATATTTACCTCAAGTTGTTAGGCTTAGACCTTAGAGGACTTGATACGATGGTTACAACAAACTAACAGTAAACAATTTCAAACTCATAAACATCCAAATGCTTTTACATATGTCAGTAAAACTTCATTTCACAATGTTTCTGGTTATCATGATTTATCAAAATAGATTAAGTAGTTATGCAAATAAACCATAAGAACATAACCACAAAAACATTCACCACTTGACACAATATTTTTTTGACGTGGAAACCCAAATGGGAAAAACCATGGTTAGATGAGACTCACAAGATAACTATCTGAACTCTTTTGAAGTTCGCCCTGTTAGGAGCCTAGCCTGTTAAAGCTTTACAAAAGTCCCATTAAGAACAAATCTAGTTAGAGACCACCCGGTTAAGGGATTGACCATAATGCCTTGTTAAAAGTAATACCTTGTAAGGAGTAACCTCGATAGAGGATTTTAAAATCCAAGCTAATGGGTCACCTTGTTAGAGGATTTAAATAGCACCAAGCTTGTTAGAGCTTACCCGGCTAGGGGATTTCAATTCTACTGTAATTGTTAGAAAACAATAGGAGTTTTCTGATCTATTTGAATACCACTACACTTGCTTGATCAGATCCTTTTCATGCTCCTATATTCCTTTACTCAAACTGTAGATACACCATCTGATTTGGCAACCACACACTCAACTAAAACTTTGCCAACTGTGAAACTAAACAACTCATCAACCTTATACACAAATCAATTAGGTTAGTAACACAATAAAAACTTAATTCTCATAGAGATTACAAACAAGTCAGTTCAAATACGATAGTTGGATTACATAGCAATCTCTGCACATCAATCAAGAAAACCTCAACCGCTCCTTGATCATCGCTTCATCAAACTCAGTAACTCATCACGTGCTTTGCATTACATGCAATAACTTGCTCATTCCCTAGACAAAAATTATTTCATCAATGCACCAAAATCACTTGAAAAATTATTCATACAACAATCATACGTGTCATAATTATTACCGCTCAACATCAGATCATAAACCAATATAACCAATTCACCAAACTTAATCAGTTAGGGTTTATCAAAACAACAGGTAGGGTTTACCGGTTCAACTCTCCAATACATGGCAATATTGGTTCACTCCACAAACTTACCTACCGGTTACAGCTTCCTTCACTTAGCTCTTCCTACCGGTTAGAAAACAATATTACAACAATATCAACAATATCATTACCGGTTAATTGACATCAATGACAACATAACACATCATTAATGCAATCTTCATGCAAATTCCAAGGTATATGCACCAAGTTGTGGTACTAAAAGGGGGTCTTAAGATGCCACTTTTTTTATTTTATTTTTTTCTGAAATCTACAAAGTCTGAACTTCAACGACAAATTGAACCTAATTACACTCCAAAATTGAAGATGCAACAAGAACAAGAGTCAGAGTGCTTCAAGTCTACTTTCTAAACTACTAATTTTTTTAAAAATGGCGGAGATTAAGGGCTTCAAAAAGGGGGGCCACAAAGAGTGGTCCTATTTTTATGCAAAAAACATAACATAGCATCTGTTGTGGCACCCCTAAAATGTTAACTTTTTTTTTGAATTTTTAAAATCACTTCAGTGAGAAATTAGCTAACACCTTGTAGTTTATGCTTGATTTTTCAGCTAATTTTTTAATGAGTATATGATTTTTTACTAATTTTCGAAGTGGACACATCTTGAAAAACAAAAATTTGAGCATGCTCCCCCCTAAAATCATTGAAAACTATTCAAAAAACAATTTTCTTTTTTTTAATTGTGTAGAATGGAGTCTAGTTTCTAAAAAATGTAAGTTTTTTTAAAATCTGATGAACATGTAAACATCTATACCCAAAATAGTGCATGTTGGTTTTTGGCAAAAAACGGACACACTGACAAAAGAAATTATAGATGAAAGACTTAACAAAATCAAATTTTGAAATAAATTACATTGTTGGATAGCTAAGAGGGAGCTCAAGTTTACAACAGTATTTTTTTTTAACTTTATTGAAACACGTGCAAACCTGACGGAGAGCACGACCAAAAATATGTCAAAATTTTCAATGTTCTGATAAAAACACGTCTCTAGCCTAAAATGGTCATCCAAACCTTTGGATTGGATGCCCAAGGCAAATCCAACCCATAGGTTTGATGTTTCCCAAAGTGGGCCATTTGGTGAGTGCCAAATATGGCGTTCGCCCTATTTGGCGTGCGCCAAATGTGATGAATGGATTTTCCCATTTGGTGCACGCCAAATAGGGAGAGTGCCAAATGTGTACATAGAAACCCCCATCTCACCTCTCCCTTCTTTATCTCCCTTCCCTTGTAGTTCCATCTCTCTCTATGAACTAGATCTCATATTCTCTCTCCCTTACCTCTTCTTGGGCTCTTCATTCTTATAGATACATACTCTTCTTTGTCCCTCCCCTCTCTAGCTCTCACAATTCCCTTATTCTCCTATCCCTCGAGCTATCTCCCTCTCCATCCTTACACCTATCTAGTTCCCTCTCTCACCTCTTTCCTCAGTTTCTTCCTCACTCCCTCCTCTCTCTAGGTCCTAAGGAGTCATAGGAAACCATATGACCCCTTAGGACACAATATGACCCCTAACAACACCTAAGGGGTCATATGGTGTCCTAAGGGGTCATAGGACACCATATGACCTCTTAAGTTACCATATGACCCATAACGACACCATATTTTGTCCTAAGTGGTCATAAGACACCATGTGACGCTTTAGGACACCATACAACCCATAACGACACCATATGGTGTCTTAATGGGTCATAGGACACCATATGACCCCTTAGGTGTTGTTAGGGGTCATATTGTGTCCTAAGGGGTTATATGGTGTCCTATGACCCCTTAGGACACCATATGACCCCTTAGTACACCATATGGTGTCAGTATGGTTCATATGGTGTCCTATGACCCCTTAGGACACCATATGAGCCTCTAGTACACCATATGGGGTCAATATGGTCTTATGGTGTGTGATCATCCCTTAGGACACCATATTACCCCTTAAGACACCATACGACCCATAATGACAACATAAGGTGTCCTAAGGGGTCATATGATGTCTTAAGGGGTCATAACACACCATATGACCTGTTAAGACACAATATGATCCCTAACAACACCTAAGGGGTCATATGGTGTCTTATGACCCCATAAGACACCATATGACCCCTTAGGACACCATACGACCCATAACAACACCATATTGTGTCCTAAGGGGTCTTATGGTGTCCTAAGCGGTCATAGGACACCATATGACCCCTTACGACACCATACAACCCATAATGACACCATATTGTGTCCTAAGGGGTCATATGGTGTCCTAAGGGATCATAGGACACTAGATGACCCCTTAGGACACCATGTGACCCTTAGAACACCATATAGTGTCGTTATGGGTCATATGGTGTCCTAAGGGGTCATATGGTATCCTAACAGGTCATATAGTGTCCTATGACCCCTTAGGAGATGATATAACCCCTTATGTGTCCTTAGGGTTCACATTGTGTCCTAAGGGGTCATATGGTGTTCCATGACCCCTTAGGACACTATATGACCCCTTAGGACACAATATGGTGTCATTATGGGTTGTATGGTGTCCTAAGTGATCATTAGGTGTCTTATGATCCCCTAGGACACCATATGATCCCATAGGACACCATATGACCCATAATGACAACATAAGGTGTCCTAAGGGGTCATATTGTGTCTTAAGGAGTCATAACACACCATATGACCTGTTAAGACACAATATGATCCCTAACGACACCTAAGGTGTCATATGGTGTCCTAAGGGTTCATAGGACACCATATGACCCCTTAGGATACCATAAAATCCAAAAAAAAACCATATTGTGTTCTAAGGGGTCATATGGTGTCCTAAAGGGTTATAGAACACAATATGACCCTTGACGACACTGACCCTTAACAACCCCATATTGTGTCCTAAGGGGTCATAGGACACCAGATGACCCCTTAGGACACCATGTGACCCCTTAGAACACCATATAGTGTCATTATGGGTCATATGGTGTCCTAAGAGGTCATATGATGTCCTAACGGGTCATATAGTACCGTATGACCCCTTAGGACAACATATAACCCTTTACATGTCCTTAGGGTTCACATTGTGTCCTAAGGGATCATATAGTGTCCAATGACCCCTTAGGACACTATATGAGCCCTTAGGACACAATATGGTGTCATTATGGGTCATATGTTGTCCTAAGGGGTCATATGGTGTCCTATGACCCCATAGGACACCATATGACACCTTAGGACACCATATGACCCCTTAGGACACCATACAACCCATAACGACACCCTATTGTGTCCTAAGGGGTCTTATGGTGTCCTAAGGGGTCATGAGACACCATATGATCCCTTACGACACCATACAACCCATAACGACACCATATTGTGTCCTAAGGGGTCATAGGACACAATATGACCCCTTAGGACACCATGTGACCCCTTAGAATACCATATAATGTCGTTATGGGTCATATGGTGTCCTAAGAGGTCGTATGGTATCCTAACAGGTCATATAGTGTCATATGACCCCTTAGGACACCATATAACCCCTTACATATTGTTAGGGTTCAGATTGTGTCCTAAGGGGTCATATGGTTTCCTATGACCGCTTAGGACACTATATGACCCCTTCAGACACCATATGGTGTCATTATGGGTTGTATGGTGTCCTAAGCGGTCATTAGGTGTCTTATGATCCCATAGGACACCATATGACCCATAATGACAACATAAGGTGTCCTAAGGGGTCATATTGTGTCTTAAGGGGTCATAACACACCATATGACCCATTAAGACACAATATGATCCCCAATGACACCTAAGGGGTCATATGGTGTCCTATGAACCCATAAGACACCATATGACCCCCTGGGACACCATACAACCCATAACAAAACCATATTGTGTTCTAAGGGGTCATATGGTGTCCTAAGGGGTCATAGGACACAATATGACCCTTAAAGACACTATGACCCTTAACAACCCCATATTGTGTCCTAAGGGGTCATATGGTGTCCTAAGGGGTCATAGGACACTAGATGACCCCTTAGGACACCATGTGACCCCTTAGAACACCATATAGTGTCTTTATGGGTCATATGGTGTCCTAAGGGGTCATATGGTGTCCTAACGGGTCATATAGTGTCCTATGACCCCTTAGGACACCATATATCCCCTAACATTTCGTTAGGGTTCACATTGTGTCCTAAGGGATCATATAGTCTCCTTTGACCCCTTAGGACACTATATGACCCCTTAGGACACCATATGGCATCATTATGGGTTGTATGGTGTCCTAAGGGGTTATATGGTGTCTTAAGGGGTCATAACACACCATATGACCCATTAAGACACAATATGATCCTTAACAACATGTAAGGGGTCATATGGTGTCCTAAGGGATAACAAGACACCTAATGACCGCTTAGGACTACATATGGTGTCATAAGGGGTCATATAGTGTTCTAAGGGGTCATAGGACACCACATGACCCCTTAGGACACAATGTGAACCCTAACAACATGTAAGGAGTTATATGGTATCCTAAGGGGTCATAGGACACTATATGACCTGTTAGGACACCATATGACCCCTTAGAACACCATATGATGCATAAAAACACTATATGGTGTTCTAAGGGGTCACATTGTGTCCTATAACCCCTTAGGACATAATATGGTGTCGTTAGGGGTTGTATGGTGTCGTAAGGGGTCATATGGTGTCCTATGACCCCTTAGTACACCATATGACCTCTTAGGACATAATATGGTGTCATTATGGGTCGTATGGTGTCCTAAGGGGTCATATGGTGTCCTATGGGGTCATAGGACACCATATGACTGATAAATAATGATGAACAACATATACCCCAACCAGTACTAAGAGGGGGGGTGAATCAGTACAGATAAAAATTTCTTAGCAGCTTATCTAGTTGAAGCAATACCAACTAGTTGTCATCATTACTGAACTTAACCATGACAATACCGGTGAAACAGAGTAAGACACCAGACACCATAAATTGATAAGTCTGAATACTTCAAATACGATCAATACACAACATCAACTTCACCCATAAACATATGCATGTGATATGCAAGTAATACCATAACCTATTAACTCTGCATGGATAATCTTTCAACAAAATAATTTATAAACATCACATGAAAAAAGCATAACACATAACACATAGATTTTTCACGTGGAAACCTAAATGGGAAAACCACAGTGGGGATGAATACCCACAAGCTTGTTTTGAACTCTTTTGAAGCTTGCCCTATTAGGAACCTAGTCCGATTAAAGACTTTACAATAGGTTCTGCTAGGAACCAATCCTGTTAAAGATCACCCAATTAAGGGATGGCTATATACCCTGTTAAAGGTTACCTTGCTAGATGATTTGAAGAACTCAATGATCTTGAGTCACCTGGTTACAGGTTTTACAATAAGCCTGTTAAAGCTACCCGGTAAAGGGATTTTCCAACTATTCAAATGATTAGAAGATAACAGGTAAAACTTTGATCTGATAATAACACTATATGCCAAGGCAGATCCTTTTCATATCCTCTACTCTGCAATAACACTTTGCAGTTTCCCTCTTACTGGTCTGGCAAGTATCAAGTATCTCTTCACTTGGATACACACACAATATTTGCCAACAACTTTACAACAACAAACATCATCGACCTTATAGGTAACAGATAGGTCGGTAGCATAAACCCTAAACCCTAAGCATCTTAGGTTTACAACACAGGTGGTCCAATCCTGACCACCCAAACATATTTCATAGAGCATTATAATTTTAAAAAGATCACAATACAATGTGTGTTGTTCATTCATCACCACACATGGGAATCGGTAACCCATCATGCTCTCTTCTCATACCGCTAAGGAAAATGATCATTCCCAAGGTAGACTTCAAACGCGGTCGATCTTCTCATGCAAGATCCTTAAGAAAATCCTTCACGTGCACAAAGCTAACATGACACCTCGATCTCATTCACATCTCTTAGATAACTCATCACAGAGTATCATAGGTTGCATCGCACAAGCTGGATCGCCAAACTGATAACCCTAGAGCTGAGACTGCCAACCGGTAATTACACTTAGTGAAACCCCGACACCAGTTCACTAAATCTCCTCATACCTCTTCATACCAGTTCACTTGAATTTATTGACATCAATGGCAACACACATTATCATCATATCAACATGCCCATTCATCATATGCCAATGATATCCAACAATGACCCCTTATGTGTTGTTAGGGATCATATTGTGTCTTAACAGGTCATATGGTGTGTTATGACCCCTTAAAACACCATATGACCCCTTAGGACACCATACGACCCATAATGATACCATATGGTGTCCTAAGGGGTCATATAGTATCCTAAGGGGTCATAGGACACCATATTACCCCTTAGGACACAATGTGAACCCTAACGACATGTAAGGGGTCATATGGTGTCCTAAGGGGTCATATGACACTATATGACCCCTTAGGACACCATATGACCCATAATGACACTATATGGTGTTCTAAAGGGTCACATGGTGTCCTAAGGGGTCATATTGTGTCCTATGACCCCTTAGGACATCATATGACCCCTTAGGACACAATATGGTGTTGTTATGGATTGTATAGTGTTGTTATGGGTTGTATAGTGTCGTAAGGGGTCATATGGTATACTATGACCCCTTAGGACATCATATGACCCCTTAGGACACAATATGGTGTCGTTATGGGTCATATGGTGTCCTAAGGGGCATATGGTGTCCTATGGGGTCATAGGACACCATATGACCCCTTAGGTGTCGTTAGGGATCGTATTGTGTCTTAACGGGTCATATGGTGTGTTATGACCCCTTACGACATCATATGACCCTTTAGGACACCATAAAACCCATAATGACACCATATGGTGTCCTAAGGGGTCATAGGACACTATATGACCCCTTAGGACACAATGTGAACCCTAACAAAATGTAAGGGGTTACATGGTGTTCTAAGGGGTCATAAGACACTATATGACCCATTAGGACACCATATGACCCCTTAGGACACCATATGACCCATAACGACACTATATGGTGTTCTAAGGGGTCACATGGTGTCCTAAGGGGTCATTTGGTATCCTATGACCCCTTAGAACACCATATGACCCCTTATGACACAATATGGTGTCATTATGGATCGTATGGTGTCCTAAGGGGTCATATGGTGTCCTATGGGGTGATAGGACACCATATGACCCCTTAGGTGTCGTTAGGGATCATATTGTGTCTTAACAAGTCATATAGTGTGTTATGACCCCTTAAGACAATGACCCCTTAGGACACCATATGACCCATAATGACAAAATATGGTGTCCTAAGGGGTCATATAGTGTCCTAAGGGGTCATAAGACACTATATGATCCCTTAGGACACAATGTGAACCCTAATGAAATGTAAGAGGTTATATGGTGTTCTAAGGGGTCATATGGTGTCCTAAGGGTTCATAGAACACCATATGACCCCTTAGGACACCATAGGACCTATAACGACACCATATTGTGTCCTAAGGGGTCATATGGTGTCCTAATGGGTCATAGGACACCATATGACCCCTTATGATACCATACAACCCATAATGACACCATATTGTGTCCTAAGGGGTCATATGGTGTGCTAAGGGGTCATAGGACACCATATGACCCCTTACGACACCATACAACCCCTAACGACACCATATTATGTCCTAAGGGTAGTCATATGGTGTCCTAAGGGGTCATATGGTCTCCTAACAGGTCATATGGTCTCCTAACGGGTCATATAGTGTCCTATAACCCCTTAGGATACCATATAACCCCTTACATGTCGTTAGGGTTCACATTGTATCCTAAAGGGTCATATGGTGTCCTATGACCCCTTAGGACACTTTATGACCCCTTAGGACACAATATGGTGTCATTATGGGTCGTATGGTGTCCTAAGCATCCATTAGGTGTCTTATGATCCCTTAGGACATCATATGACCCCTTAGGACACCATATGACCCCTTAGGACACCATATGACCCATAATCACAACATAAGGTGTCCTAAGGAGTCATATTGTGTCTTAAGGGGTCATAACACACCATATGACCTGTTAAGACACAATATGATCCCTAACGACACCTAAGGGGTCATATGGTGTCCTATGACCCCATAGGACACCATATGATTATTGGTATTTTGGATATGTTGATATAGTTTTGTCATTGATGTCAACACCTGTCATCACTTGTCAACACTTATCAGCATTTGGAGACTTTGGTTATGTTCACCGGCAAGACAAAGACTTATGCAAGACATTGGTATTTGGTTCACCAGTAGATTATATTGTTCACCGACACTTGGAATGACTTGGAAACTACTTGGTTATGTCGAAGACATTATTAAATCACTTGGTTGTGGTGATTTGGTTAATTGTTTATTCGGGTTTGCATATTTGTTGTTACCGACAAATAGGTCCAGGATAAGAACCGACAAACTTATCTATTCCAGATCAGCATGACATGTTATGGAGATGATTTATTATTATTGTAAATGTATTGAGTCGACATCATGCATCAGATATTGATTTGTTTGTAATTGATTTTATAGTAATATCTTTTAGTAAGCCGGCCTATTCAATTGGTCTTAGGTTATGGTATATATGTAATATCTTATTTTTAAAATTGGATAGAGATAGGATTGTGAATGTGAAAAGGATTGCAATAAGGTATATGCAAAAATAAGTAGAGCTATACACGTAGACATCATTTGAAGGTTGAAGGAGGATTTTTGTGAAGGCAATCAGAACTACACCTGTATTGAATCCACCATATGAAGATGCTATTTTGTGCAGTACATTATTTGATTTAACCATCCAATTGTAGTCAGTGTGACTCTCATTTTGTGATTGAGCAGTGAGCTCTAGGCAGTTGGCCTTTCTACATGTGCAGAATCTATATTGCAAACACATACTATCTGCACTAGTATCATTTGATTGTGGGTAAGGCTTCCCATCGTGGTTTTTTCCCTTATAGGGTTTCCATGTAGAAATATTGGTGTTATGTGTTGTGGATGTTATTGTCTTTCTGTTTCATGCTTTAATCTTTACCGGTATTGCAATTAACTGTTAAGACTATCTACCGGAATAAAGTTTGGTTCACCGGTATTATGAATTAAGTTTTGATTAAGTTAATTTTGGCTCAATTTATTTTGCAACTGATTCACCCCCCCTCTCAGTTGTCTCCGGGACCTAACAATTGGTATCAGAGCTTAGTTCTCTTTTTGTGGAAGTTTAACAACTTGAGGAGATCCAATGTCTTCTAACTATTTCAAGAAGGACAATCTGAAACTTCATGGAACGAACTATGGCATATGGAAGATTAGGATGGAGACAAACTTGAATTGTATTGGAAAGGATATATGGGAGGTCACAAAGAATGGTTATACTGCTCCTACTTCCGGTCAACCTAATCCACCAACCTTGGGAAAAGATGAGGAAAAGATTGCAAAGCAATAGAAGTTTTGACCGCATAGTCAGATCAACAAGTCATGGATTGTCAGATAGATCTACTGCTAAAGCTATTTGGGACAAACTGGAAACATTGAATGAATGAGATTCCACGTTAAAAATTGCAAAACTTGAATGCTTCCGGGTCAGGTATGAAAGTCTGAAAATGGAAGAAGATGAAAGAATTTTTGCTTTTATGGAAAGAGTAAATGAAATTGTTTTGGGTATACAATGTTGTGGAGGAATTTTAAGTGAAGATGAGATTGTTTCTAAAGTTTTAAGAGCTTTTCCACTGGCATATAAAATGAAAGTTACTGCTATAAATGAATTAAGAACAATGCCTAGGGCATCAGTATCTAGAGACACTTTGGTTGGAAAACTTTCAGCTTTTGAGCTTGAGGAATTTGGTCCTGTTACTACTATCAAGATAGATCTATCTTTTAAGGCATCATCATCAACTACAACATCATCATCATCACATGATAAATCTAATTGGAAAGCCTTCTATGCAAGAGAACTTGAAGAAAGCAGGAGAGAAAATGAAGAACTTGAAGTACTTCAAGCACTATTTGCAAGGAAAATGCCTAAAGGTCCAACAGGAAACAATGGATGGGCTTTTGTTTCTATAACAAAAGATCAACTGACACCTACTGTTCAACCATTAGAGCAGGCCCTGACAGCTAAAGTTGAGGATAAGGATGAATGGATTATTGATTTAGGATGTTCACATCATATGACTGGTGATAAGAGTAAATTATTAACCTTTCACGATTACAATGGAGGTCTAGTAAGATTTGGAGATGATAAAGCTTGTTTGATCAAAGGAAAAGGCACTATATCTTTTGATGGTAAGCACAATACTGATAATGTTTACTATGTTGAAGGTTTGAAGCATAATCTTTTGAGTGTTGGTCAATTAGTTGAGAAAGGATTTCAGTTACAATTCAAGAATGGTAAATGCAAAATCTTAAACTAAACTGGTTTGGAAATTGCAACCGGTAATCAGACTAGAGGTAAAATCTTTCATTTGAACAACAATGAGAAAGGATGTTTGATTGCACATATTGATGAAAGTTGGTTATGGCATAAAAGACTTTGTCATGTAAATTTGATTGCATTGTGAAAATAAGTACTACCAAGGCAGTTAGAGATTTACCTAAGATTGTTAAACCTCACAATTTGGTATGTAAGGAATGTCAATTTGGAAAGCAAGTAAGAGAATCTTTCAAAAGTACTCCAGAGAAGTCCAACAATGTTCTTGATTTAATTCATACTGATTTATGTGGTCCAGCAAGAACTAGAAGTATACAACGAGATAGATACTTTATGCTAATCATTGATGATTGTAGTCACATAAATCTGTCCACTTAATTAAATAAATATTTAGTATTATTTGATTATTTGACCATCAATCAATAATTAATTAAATTAATATTTAATTAATTCATCTTAACCCTCTTCTCTTATTAATTAAATAAATTATTGAATTTATTTGATTTAATTCACTTAACCAAATTCAAACCATTGATTAAATAAATAAATCATATTTGTTTAATTAAATCTTCTCTCACATTTAAATAAATTAATATTTATTTAAATCCCCCAAAATCCCATCTCTCACATTTAAATAAATTAACATTTACATTTATTTAAATCACCTTTATCCTTCACCCACTTGCATTTTCCTACAAATGCAAGTTGCACAACTATTTTAAATAAATAAGTTATTTATTTAAAATCCTATTTATCCTCACCCACTTGAAACCTTTAATGGTTTCCCTTAAAGTCTTCAAACTTAATGGCTTCCTTCTAGAGTCTTCTCAAACCTTTAATGGTTTCCATTAAAGTCTTCAAACTTAATGGCTTCCTTCTAGAGTCTTCTTAAGCCTTTAATGGTTTCCCTTAAAGTCTTCAAACTTAATGGCTTCCTTCTAGAGTCTTCTAAAACCTTTAATGGTTTCCCTCAAAGTCTTCAAGCATTTAATGCTTTATCTTCCTTTTTCTCATGTAAATAAATTAAGATTTATTTAAATCCAAAATTCACATTCACATTTAAATAAATAAATATTTATTTAATTATCTATCCAAATGCAAATCAGACTATTTAATTGAAATAAATGATTTTATTTTAATTGAAAATCCCAAAATTCCTCCCACTTGCATTCTCCTACAAAATCCACTTGCATGCCTAAATCCCTTCTAGATTCTTCTAACTCCTTCTAATTAGCCTAATCCTATCCTAATCATTGTCACATTCCTAAATAAAAGGAAGGCACTTCTCAAAAACCTCCAAAGTCTTCAATAACCATTAAAGGATTTATGTCTTCAAATGGTTAACCTCTAAAGTCTTCCAAACCATTAAAGGCTCTTACATAACCATTCAGGGTTAACTCACCTTTTACTTTTGGTTAGAGACTTTCCTCTAACTTAATCATCCTTTTGACTCATGGGTCTCTTCAAAGCATTTGTTTCTTTGACTAAGGTAACCATTTAACCCTTGCACATTCATTTATCCCTTGGATAAAAGTAATATTCATTAACCTAACCCTAACCCAACCCCCTAGGGTAACCATCATGTCCCCTCAAGCATTTAATGCTCCTTATCTCTCCTCTCAAGCCTCCTCATGGTGACACTTGTCAATATGGGACTGGGTTGAAATTCTCACTTGGATTGAATATCTTTCAATCCCAACCCTTGTTAAGATTTCTCAATCTTAACCCTTCATTTCCCCATTTGATCTATAAATAGAACCCTTCTCCTCAAGCAAAGAGGGAAGCATTAGAGTATTGTTGTTATACTGGTATTAGCATAAGGCTTTTTCATAGTATCACTATCTACAGTTGCATAGCATTTGTTCATCATATTCAACCATCTTGAATCTCCATATGGCATCCATGGCTAGTGCTAAAAGCTGAGAGCTACACTCATGTGGAACTTGGAGAGGAGAGGAACAAGAGAGGAGCAACTATGAGCATCTTGATTAGCATTTGGAGGAGTATAGTTTATCTATTCTATGTTTGTATGCTTTGTATTTCATGCTTAATATCTCTCTTGATATGTCTGTTTAGGATAATATTTTGTTGCTAACACTAACATTTGTTTCTTGTGCTCTTGTGTGTGGTGCCATCAAATAGATTTTCTAATCCTTTTTGCAGAGCATCATTTGGTGAACTTGATGTGAATTGAACACGCAACCTGACTTCAGAGATCTAAACAAAGCATGTCCTAAAGATGACTTCCCCCTACCAAATATCGACATAATAGTGGACCTAACAGCAGGACATGCCATGCTATCATGCATGGATGGCTTTTTTGGGTACAACCATATAAAGATCACACCAGAGGATCAACATAAGATGACCTTTACATGTCCCTGGAAAACATACTGCTAGAATGTAATGCCTTTCAGTCTAAAGAACGCAGGAGCGACCTATCAAAGAGCAATGACCACCATTTTTCATGACATGATGCATACCATAATGGAAGATTATGTTGATGACTTACTGGAAAAATCACTAAGAAGAGAAGGTCATCTAGACATATTAGAGAAAATCTTTGACAGACTGGAACAATATCATGTTCGACTCAACCCAAAGAAATGTGTCTTTGGAGTAACCTCAGGGAAACTTCTAGGATACATTGTCTCAAGCAAAGGAATTGAGGTCAACCCAGCAAAAGTCAAAGCAATCATGGAAATGCCACCTCCAAAGAACATCAGTTAGCTAAGGACACTACAAGGGTGGCTACAATCCATTCAAAGATTCATTGCACAACTGACAGATAAGTGTCACCCCTTTACACACTTGTTACACAAGAACATCCATTTTCAATGGGATTCCAGATGCCAGCAAGCATTCCAGATACTTAAGGATTATCTCATGAATACACCCTTGTTGATCCCACCAGATCCAAGTATATCGCTCTTACTCTATATTTCAGCAGCAAATACAACATTGGGTGTACTACTGGCACAACACAAAGGAAAAGGGAAAGAGTGTGTTGTTTACTACATCTCTCGCACATTGGTTGGCTATGAACTTAATTACACACCTATTGAGTGAGCTTGCCTAGCAGTAATCTTGGCAGCAACAAAACTAAGGCACTATTTGTTAACACATAAAGTGCAACTCATTGCAAAGATTGATCTGCTAAAGTACTTACTCAACAAAGAAGCATTGACTAGCTGCTTGGCCAAATGGGTGATGGTCCTCAATGAATTTGACATCGAGTATGTGGACCGTAAGGCTATCAAATGTCAAGTTATTGCAGATCAGTTGGCCGATGCACCTCTCATAGGCGATCATCCTCTCATTTCCAATTTTCTAGATGAAGAAATCTTTATGATTACAATAGCACAACCATGGAAACTATACTTTGATGGTTCATACACTAGGCATGGCTCGAGGGTAGGCATTTTGTTTATCACACCTCAAGGTGACAACATCCCGAAGTCTTACAGGCTCACATTTCCATGCATGAACAATATAGCAGAGTATGAGGCCTTGATCACAAGACTCTGACTAGTTGTCCAATGGAAATTGAAAGAGCTACATATATATGGCGACTCCCAACTAGTCATCCGCCAAGTAACAGATGAATATCAAACCAAGGATGATAAACTCATGCCATACAAGAAAATGGTGGATAATTTAAAGGCATCATTTACTACTATCACCTTTGAGAATATACCCTGAGATCATAATCGAGCTGCTAACGCTATGGCTACTATCGCATCTCTCCTCGATCTTCCACAAAATTCAACATGCTATGAGTTCTTGGTCGAACAGCTTTGGATTCCTGCTTATGATATCCCCAAATCCAAGATGATATGTCACCTTATCAGTTCTGAATCCCCATGGTATGGTGAGTTCTACACCTATCTCCGTGGTCACACACTTCCTCCTAACCAATCAAATAACCAACGTAAAACCTTCATTTGCCAATCCGCTCGATATACCATTATTGTTGAAACCTTATACCGACGCAATCTTGATGGCACTCTCCTTCAATGTCTGGAACATGATGAGATAAAAAAGGCCTTGGAAGAGGTACATGAAGGAATTTGTGGAACTCATGCAAGCAGTCCGTCACTAGCAAAGAAACTCATGTGCACTGGATACTACTGGCCATCAATGGAAAAAGACTCATACTACTTTGTCAGAAAATGCAAGAAATGCCAAGTTCATGGAGACTTGATACATGCACCAACATAGGAATTGCAACCCATCACAACACCATGGCCTTTTTGTCAATAGGGACTTGACCTTGTGGGTAAGATTTATCCATCTTCATCCAACGGCCATAAATTCATCATTACCGCTATCGAATACTTCACAAAGTGGATTGAAATTGTTCCACTTACCCAAGTCACTGGCAAGCAGATCGCCTCATTCATCCTTAATTATATCATCTATCGGTATGGTGTACCCATGTCCATCATCACAGATAACGGTCTTCCTTTCAAGAATCAAGATGTCTATGAGCTTTGTGAAAAGTTTCATATCCAACACCGCTTTTCCATTCCCTATTACCCACAAGGAAATGGTTAGGTTGAAGCATCAAACAAAAACATATTAAGAATCCTCAAGAAGACAGACAATGATGCCGGTCGTGATTAACATGTTCAATTGAATCTAAAACTATGGGCATACCGAACTAGCATTTGAACCCCTACAGGCGCAACTCCCTATTCATTGGTCTATGGTGCAGAAGCTATCTTACCTATTGAGGTTGAGATACCATCACTACGAGTTTCCTTGCATCATCTCATAGATGACAAAGCATATCGAGTCTCACTTCTCCAAGACTTAGAGCTACTTGATGAAAAGTGACAAGCTGCATATAATCACCTCAAAGCCTATTAGCAACGCATGAGTAGAAGCTATAAACATCGAGTTAGACCTCGTACATTTAAGGTAGGTGATCTTGTTCTTAGGGAAAATCCTTGTAACCAACCAAATAGAGAACATCAGGGAAAGTTTGTATCAAATTGGCTGGGTCCATTATTATCACTGCTATATTTGGGTCCAGGGCATATCAGTTGGCTACTTCAGAAGGAGAACCGCTATCAAATCCGATCAACAACATGCACCTCAAATGGTTTTATACAGAAGTTGTCCAGAGCATCATGCTCCCATACATAGCAGAAAAAACACCAAAAATATTTAGATAAATATCCTGAAGAACAAAATAAAAAAAATAAAAATAGTAAAGAAAAATCATGCATCCAAATGGTGAACAACCACTCTGGTGGCACCTTGGGTCAGTGTGATGGTGAAAACATGGCAAACAGGTGCCACTCGTAAAGGTTATGGCTCCATTGTCTTTTAGACTTGTTGTGATCACATTCATTGCATCCACTCATCCATCAGTCAAACCATGGCTTGTTATTGATCTATAATCAAGGATAGTACTTCATGCATCTTGCATACCACTTTTTCATAGTCATGTCTAAGCTGGGGGCAATGCCCTTAACCTATTTGATGGAAGTGGATTCCGCATTACTTGTGATTCATTGATTTCTTCATTCAAAACCACTCACAAAATCCAAAAACATTCAAAATTGTCTCACAAAATCCAAAAACATTAAAAAATATATCACAAAATTCCAAAAACCTTCAAAACTGTCTCACAAATCCCAAAACATTAAAAAAACATCTCACAAAATTCCAAAAACATTCAAAAAACACTCACAAAATCCAAAAACATTAGAAAACATAAAAAATCAATCAAAAACATGGCAACACTTTTGTACATACACATTCAAGCAGATACCAAACAAACATTGTGAAATACTCAAACGATGATCACTTATCATATCAACCAAACAATCAACATCTACACACAAACTGTCTTAACAAGGATGCATCCTTCCTTACCAAAACAAAGACAAGATGACATTTTCTTTGACAAGAAAATTATGTTTAAGCTATCAAGTACTTGGTTGATTTGTAGGTTATTTATTCATTTATATCAGGTTCCTACGCTGCTCTAGGATATCCACAAGTGATTAGAGTGGCCCGGATGGTTCCTAAGCATTGTTTATATGTCTTTTGCAAATTAGTCCAATGAAGTTCTGGGGCATGCACTAATGGTGTCTAACTGGGAAGTTCACTAATTTACGTGATCTTATGCAAAATATAGTCATGGATCACTACGACTTGCTGACTACAGTGTATACCTCGACCATATGAGCATGAACCATTATGGAGGGTCCATATTCTTTATTTATTTATGTTGCTTGTTTGTAGGTAAAATGCTCCAAACTTGGTTCCTACTGCCTCGTCCAAGATTGACACTACCATGCTCAATGATGAAAAATAAAGCACTATGGATCATCATTTCATCTCATTTGTAAATATTGCATTCCGTTGCATTCCATCCATCCATACATCCATAAATAACTGCATATCATTCATACATAGTAATGACAATCGGTGCATACTCTATTTTCCTCTTCTTCCATAGGAATGAGTCATAGGTCCTTCATTTCTTCTATCTAACATCGAATCCCCCCCTCACCCTCCCTATCTTGATCATCAACATCATCATAATCCCTTCATTGTTTCCCATCAACTCAATCAAGCTATGTTCATCACCATCCATTCTCTAACAGGAGGGATTACGCTTCCCATCCTAAGTCATCCATGCAATCAAGCAAGTTACTCTATCTGCACAGGCACATCAACTCACACACACCTACACTATCAACAGATACTCTGATCAAGTATCTTCAGCTCTCAACAGGTAATCGATCATGGCACTCTTAGACTACAATAGGCATTTATCATAATAACCTAGACTCAACGGGGCTTCTATGATTCACCACAACCATCCATCACAACACATACACTATCAATTTATCAACCAATCAAACACAATCAAAACAGACAATTACATCAATTGTCTCAAGTCTCAATGAGTATTTTTCTTTAGATACCTTGACTTCATCAGGCAATTACATCAATTGTCTAAGTCACAACGGGTCACTTTGATTCACTTACTTAGACTTTATCTTGTCCAAGCAAACAACTGACATCAACTGTCATGCTTTGACTCGACCGGGGCAATTAAACCAATTGCACCAGATTGTCAAACCATTTTGATCAATTGTACAGTATCAATCAAAAGCACAAACACTACATTTGTACTGTGACCCCGTGTACTTTCGAAGCTTTCCATTTCTCCGTATTCACTCTGTTTTCTTCCCTTCTTTCACCCTAACTTCTAAATTCTTCTATTTTACCTCTCCCCAACTTCTTTCTCTTTTCGAGAGATCGCCCGATTTTTTGAAATTTTTCGGCCCATCTCTCGAGGGGGCATACCACCCACTAAATTAATGCTCTGCAAAAAGGATTAGAAAATTTGTTCGATGACAACACACACAAAAGCACAAGAAACAAACGCTAGTGTTAGCAACAAAAGATTATCCTAAACAGGCATATCAAGAGAGAAATTAAGCATGAAATAGAAAGCATACAAACATAGAATAGATAAACTATACTCCTCCAAATGCTAATCAAGATGCTCATAGTTCCTCCTCCCTTGTTCCTCTCCTCTCCAAGTTCCACATGAGTGTATCTCTCAACTTTTAGCACTAGCCATGGATGCCATATGGAGATTCAAGATGGCTGAATATGATAAACAAATGCTATGCAAGTGTAGATAGTGATGCTATGAAAAATCTTTATGCTAATACCAATATAACAACTATACTCTAATGCTTCCCTCTTTTCTTGAGGAGAAGGGTTCTATTTATAGATCAAATGGGCAAATGAAGGGTTAAGATTGAGAAATTTTAACAAGGGTTAGGATTGAAAGATATTCAATCCATGTGAGACTTTCAACCCAATCCCATGTTGGCAAGTGTCACCATGAGGAGGCTTGAGAGGAGAGATAAGGAGAATTAAATGCTTGAGGGGACATGATGGTTACCCTAGGGGGTTGGGTTAGGGTTAGGTTAATGAATATTCCTTTTATCCAAGGGATAAATGAATGTGCAAGGGTTAAATGGTTACCTTAGTCAAAGAAATAAATGCTTTGAAGAGACCCATGAGTCAAAGGGATGGTTAAGTTAGAGGAAAGTCTCTAACCAAAGGTAAAAGGTGAGTTAACCATAAATGGTTATGTAAGAGCCTTTAATGGTTTGGAAGACTTTAGAGGTTAACCATTTGAGGACATAAAGCCTTTAATGGTTATTGAAGACTTTGGAGGTTTTTGAGAAGTGACTTCCTTTTATTTAGGAATGTGACAATGATTAGGATAGGATTAGGCTAATTAGAAGAAGTTAGAAGAATCTAGAAGGGATTTAGGCATGCAAGTGGATTTTGCAGGAGAATGCAAGTGGGAGGAATTTTGGGATTTTCAATTAAAATAAAATCATTTATTTCAATTAAATGGTGTAATTTGCATTTGGATAAATATTTAAATAAATATTAATTTATTTAAATGTGAATGTGAATTTTGGATTTAAATAAATCTTAATTTATTTACATGAGAAAAAGGAAGATAAAGCATTAAATGTTTGAGGACTTTGAGGGAAACCATTAAAGTTTTAAGAAGACTCTAGAAGGAAGCCATTAAGTTTGAAGACTTTAAGGGAAACCATTAAAGGTTTGAGAAGACTCTAGAAGGAAGCCATTAAGTTTGAAGACTTTAAGGGAAACCATTAGAGGTTTCAGAAGACTCTAGAAGGAAGCCATTAAGTTTGAAAACTTTAAGGGAAACCATTAAAGGTTTCAAGTGGGTGAGGATAAATAGGATTTTAAATAAATAATGTATTTATTTAAAATTGTTGTGCAACTTGCATTTGTAGGAAAATGCAAGTGGGTGGAGGATAAAGGTGATTTAAATAAATGTAAATGTTAATTAAGCTAATAGGCTTTTAGTGGGCGAAAGCGCCCAGAAAATTGCAAGACATTCTGACGGCCGTCGGAATGTCTTGTCGTTGGCATTCTCCCTCCGGTGTGCGTGTGTTGATTGTCCGGCCCGCTTGCTGACATGTGCGTCCATTGTTGTCATCTTTGTGTGTGTGCTCTGTTTCCGAAGCAACGTTGTCTTTAATTATTTCATCCCTGAGGCTGTGCACGAATGTCGACATTCTTTATGGCTGCTTGCAACCCTAAAATCTAATTTGTTTTGTTGTTGTCGGCAATATTTCAGTCTGCAATTTTTTCTCTCAAAATTTTCGCATAAGGTTCTTAGGTTTTGTTCTCATTGTGACTATTTTACTGGTTAGGTTTTATTCTTGTTGTGACTGTTTTACTGGGCTTCTTTATGAGTTTGACAGCGTGAATGGTTTGAAATTGAAGGTAAGGTTTCGTTTTATTTAAATGCGTTTTTCTTTTGTAATGCATTTTGTTTATAGTTTGCTTATTTTCTTCTTTCGTCTGCTTGCACGGTTGTTGCTTTGTCTTTGTTGTTTAACTGTTTGTGGAGGTGGCTACTTCCAGTTTGCAAGGAATTTTCAACAGTGCTCTGCCAGTTTCAAGTCGTGAATGGTTAGCATTTGCAAGGTAAATTCTGGTTATATGTATATTCTTTCTCGTTTTGTAATGCATTTTTTTGGAAATAGCTTTCGTTTTATTTAAATTTAGTTTAGTTTTGTAATGCATTTTTTTTATATGCTTATTTTCTCCTCCCGTGTGCTTGTAGAGTTGTGGCTTTGTTTATGTTGTTTAACTGTTTGTGAGCGTGGCTACTTTCTAGTTAGGTTTTGTTCTCATTGTGACTGTTTTAATGGGCTTCTTTGTGAGTTTGACAACGTGAATGGTTTGAATTTGAAGGTAAGGTTTCATTTTATTTAAATGTGTTTTTATTTTGTAATGCATTTTGTTTATAGTCTGCTTATTTTCTCCTTCCATCTGCTTGCAAGGTTGTTGCTTTATCTCTGCTGTTTAACTATTTGTGGGGGTGGCTACTTCCAGTTTGCAAGGAATTTTTGACAGTGCTCTGTCAGTTTCAAGCCATGAATGGTTAGCATTTGCAAGGTAAATTCTGGTTATATGTATATTCTTTCTTGTTTTGTAATGCATTTTTTTGGAAATAGCTTTCGTTTTATTTAAATTTATTTTTGTTTTGTAATGCATTTTTTTGCAAATAGCTTTCATTTTATTTAAATTTATTTTTGTTTTGTAATGCATTTTTTTTATATGCTTATTTTCTTCTCCCGTGTGCTTGCAGGGTTGTGGCTTTGTTTATGTGGTTTAATTGTTTGTGGGCGTGGCTACTTCCAGTTTGGTAGGCATTTTCGAGGATGCTTTGTGAGTTTCATGTCGTGCATGCTTTGAATTTGCAAGGTAAGTTCAGCCGCTATTTTATTCGGCTCCTTTGTGAGCTTCATGGCTTGAATGGATTGAATTTGCAATGTAGGAAATTTATTTAAATTTGTTTTGGTTTTGTAATGGATTAAATCTATACTCTCCTTATTTTCTGCTTCCGTGTGGTTGCAGGGTTGTTTGTTTGTTTATGTTCTTTAACTGTTTGAATTTGCAAGGTAAGGTCGCATTTTTTGCGCTCTGCAATTTTCGCTTTGGAAATTTTGGCATAAGGTTGTTAGGTTTTGTTCTCGTTGTCACTATTTTACTAGTTAGTTTTTGTTCTCGTTGTGACTATTTTACTGGGCTTCTTTGTGAGTTTGACAACGTGAATGGTTTGAATTTGAAGGTAAGGTTTCATTTTATCTAAATGTGTTTTTCTTTTGTAATGCATTTTGTTTATAGTTTGCTTATTTTCTCCTTCCATCTGCTTGTAGGGTTGTTGCTTTGTCTTTGTTGTTTAACTGTTTGTGGGGGTGGCTACTTCTAGTTTGCAAGGAATTTTCAACGGTGCTCTCTCAGTTTAGAGTCGTTGACTTAGGTTTTGTTCTGGTTGTGTCTGTTTTATTGGGCTCCTTTGTGAGCTTCATGGCTTGAATGGTTTGAATTTGCAATGTAGGAAATTTATTTAAATTTGTTTTGCTTTTGTAATGGATTAAATCTATACTCTGGTTATTTTCTGCTTCTGTGTGCTTGCAGGGTTGTTTATTTGTTTATGTTCTTTAACTGTTTGAATTTGCAAGGTAATTTCGCATTTTATTTAGATTCTTTATGGCCACTTGAAACCGTAAAATCTAATTTGTTTTGTTGTTGTCAGCAATATTTCGGTCTACAAATTTTTGCGTAAGGTTGCATATAGTCGTCAAGTTAGGTTTTGTTCTGGTTGTGATTGTTTTATTGGGCTCCTTTGTGACCTTCACGCCATGAATGGTTTGAATTTTTAAGGTAAGCTCTCTTTTTAAAAAAAAAAAAATTGGTTTTGTAATGCATTTTTTTATAGTGTGCTTATTTTCTTGTTCCGTTTGCTTGCAGGGTTGTTACTTTGTCTATGTTATTTAACTGTTTGTGGGCGTGACTACTTCTAGTTTCCAAGGCGTTTTTGCATAACTTTGGATATATTTGTCAAGTTAGGTTTTGTTCTGACTCTGACTGAATGGTTTGAATTTGGAAGGTAAGTTCTGGTTTTAGTTAGATTCTTTTTTATTTTGTAATGCATTTTTTTATAGTCTACTTATTTCACGGTTTGGTGTAGTTGCAAGGTTTGGTGTAGTTGTAGGTTAAAAGGGTTTTAGTTGGGTTTTGTTGTTTGCAGATATTTATTGATTTAAGTTTATTACTTTGTTTTAATCTTTTCATCCTTGGTGATGTGCACGAATGCGGACTATTTTGTTCAGCTTGTTTCTGAGGTTCTCGTCGTTAATGGTTTTACGTTGCCAGGTACTTGTTTAGTTTATTTTTTAAGTTTTCAAAATTCATAATGCATTATTTGATATTGTCCTTATTTTTGGTTGTGGTGTGGTTGCAGGGTTGTTACTTTGGTTATGTTATTTAACTGTTTGTGGACGTGATTACTTTGAGTCCGCAATGTCTCTGTTCACTTTGACAGGTATTTAGGTTTTGACCATTCTGTTGGCAATTAAATTCTGGTCTAGGTTAAAAGAATTTTACTTTGGTTTTGGATTTTGCAGATATTTTTATTGTCTGCACTAATGCCAACATCCTTTATGGGCGCTTGCAACCCTACAATGTAATTTCTTTTGCTGTTCTCAAGAATATTTTGCTGTGAAAATTTTCACCGAACGTTCAGTATTGAATTTCAAGTTTTTCAAATTTGTAGTGCTTTATTTTATACAGTGTTTATTTTTTTTGTGTGGTGTACTTGCAGGGTTGTGATTTTGTTTATGTTATTTAACTGTTTGTTTTCCCTCCAGTACGTTCGTGTTCATTACCTTGCTCGCGTGGTGACGTGTACCTTGTTTGTGGCCGTCTCCATGCGTGTGCTCTATTTTTGAAACAACGTTGTCTTTAATGATTTCCTCCTCAAGGTTGTGCATGAATGTCGACGTTCTTTATGTGTGCAAAGATTAACAAATTGTTAGAGTATGTATATATATATATATGTATATATATATGTATACATATATATGTATATATATATATATGTATATATATATGTATGCATATACACATGTACGTGTATATATACATGTACATATATATACACATGATGTACATCTATATAATAGTTTTTCTTAGAATGCATTGTAGTGCTGATATATGTATATGTACATACACATATGTACACATATATATACATGTCTGTATATGTATGTATACATGTATATAAATATACACATGTATGTATATATACACGTGTGTGTATATGTATATAGGGTTTTATTAAATCTTTGTTTTAATAACTATGTTCGAAAGTCTGTAGGATTTATTGATACAAGTCTACGTTGTCTCAAAGTAGTCACGTCCACAAATAGTTAAATAACATAAACAAAGTATTTCTATAATTGTTTTCCTTAGAATACTTTGTAGTGCCGATATATGTATATGTACATACCCATATATATACATATGTCTATATATATGTATATAGAGTTTTATTAAATCTCTATTTTAATAACTCCATTCTACAATGTGTAGGATTTGTTGATACAAGTCTGCGTTGTAGTCTGAAAGTAGTCACATCCACAAACAGTTAAATAACATAAACAAACTATATATATAATTCTTTTTGTTCGAATGCTTTGTAGTGCTGATATATGTATATGTACATACACATATGTACATGTATGTATAGGCATGTATACATGTATATAAATACACACATGTACACATATATATGCATGTATGTACATATAGACATGTGCGTATGTATATATACATAGGGTACTCTGTCTTGTAGTCTGAAAGTAGTCATGTGCACAAATAGTTAAATAACATAAACAAAGTAGCAAGCCTGCAAGCATCAAGGAATTTTTATAGTGCCAACGCTTCTATATAAATAAATAAATATATATATATATATACATGTCCATATATATACACATGATGTACATATATATATCAATTTATCTTAGTGAATAAAAGCCTTCGTGTGCACACAACAATAATCACATATATACCCTTGTAAATTAACACCACTGCAACATGAACGTTAGTAAATAGTTACCTTGTAGAGTAAAATACTTACAACAACAAGAAAACAGTTACGTTGCAGTGAGCACCTTACAAACCCCATCAAGTAAACACTCACAGCCAAATGAAAACCTAACTTGACAACTAAATCGAATGTTACAAGAAAATTTACAAAGCGAAATATTTACAACAACAACAAAAGACATTACATTTTATAGTTTCAAATGCCCATAAGAAACTTAGAACCCTGCAAGTGCAGCACGCAAAAAAAAAAAGAACAGTATACGTGCACAAATAGTTAAACGAAGTGACAACCCTACAAGGACACGGAAGGAGAAAATAAGCAGACTATAAAAAAAGCATTACAAAACAAAAAAGAATTTAAATAAAACCAAATCTTACATTGCAAATTGAAACCATCCATGGCGTGAAGCTCACAAAGAAACCCAATAAAACAGTGGCAACCAGAACAAAACCTAACTCAACGACTATATACAACCTCATCCGAAAATTTGCAAAGGGAAATATTTCCTACAACAATTAAACTGGAAGTAGCCACGCCCACAAACACTTAAACAACATAAACAAAGCCACAACCCTACAAGCAAACGGGAGGAGAAAATAATCAGAATATAAAAAAAATGCATTACAAAACAAAAAAAAATTTAAATAAAATGAAAGCTATTTCCAAAAATTTGCACAACAGATGCCAAAAAAATGTATTACAAAAGAAAAAAGAATATAAATATAACCAGTATTTACCTTGCAAATTCAAACCATTCACATCTTGAAATTGAGAGAGTACCCTCGAAAATGTCTTGCAAACTGGAAGTACCCACCCACACAAACAGTTAAACAATAGAAACAAAGCAACAACCCTGTAAGTAGACGAACACATTTAAATAAAATGAAACCTTACCTTTCAAATTAAAACCATTCACGCTGTCAAACTCACAAAGAAGCCTAGTAAAACAGTCACAACGAGAACAAAACCTAACAACCTTATGCAAAAATTGCAGACCGAAATATTGCCAACAATAACAAAACAAATTAGATTTTAGGGTTGTAAGCAGCCATAAAGAACGTCAACATTCATGCACAGCCTTGGGGATGAAATCATTAACGACAACGTTGCTTTGGAAACAGAGCGCACGCATGGAGACGACCACAACCGAGGCACATGTCAGCACAAAGTAAAACCCTTTTAACCTACAACAGGATACACACAAATCAAAAATGTTTTCATAGCAGGATTATACATCTCGCACAGGAAAACATTAAACACAACGTTGCTTGACAAAATATATGGCCAGACTCACACAAATTAGATAACTGACTTTGTGCACATGAAGGCTTTTAATTGCCAAGATAAATAACCACTAACAAATGTTCCATATTTAGAACATTAATAAATTGCAATTGATGTCTATAATTCTGCTTTTGTGACCACCTTATTACATAACATAGGTACGTTCTTTAGTTTACTAATAATAAATTCTCATTTTTGAAGTGATGCTCTCTTTAATGTTTTCCTTGCCATCCAAATCCACAAGTGTATTTAATTTTGTTATTGTATTCATATCATAGACCCTTCAAACTGTAAAATCGAATAGTTACCTTGCAGAGTGAAAGCATTCATGCCCATACTTAAATATATATCCATGTATTTATATTGATATAGATGTATATATATCAGATCTATATGTATATGTGTATGTACATTGATATATACATGTATAGTTGTATAGATACATATGGATATATATACACATACTCTAAAATAGATGCAACTAAGCACTTGTCTTGCAGAGTGAAAGCTTTGTAACTTGACTCATTGGTCAATTTACAAAACTTAAATTATTAACCTAATTATTACAAGTTTTTTTAATCAGTTAATAGTAAATTCATTCTGATTCACAAAAAAGAAAATGTGATCTACTTAAAGATTTGTTGTATTATTCTTGTATGTTCACTTTTTTTAGTAATGCATTTGCACTCTGTCATTCCAACAGAAAACAACCACACTAACACAATCAAATTTCAGAATGGATAGAAGATTGAAAGCAAAAGAGAACATCAACAATGTAATTGAAAGCATGTTGCAAGAAAGCAACAAGTTAAAGAACAACCTCAGAAAGATAATTGCCCACTACAAACATAAATCACCAAACCAAACAACAGTCAACTTCTCTACATCTTGTAGTGTTGTAACAACCATACATAGTATTGAATTAGCACCTTTACCAATACCAAGTACTGAACAATTAGATGATCCAACGGTTGTTTTCACGTTAGGGGACAAAGTATTTAAATGGACTAATAATGAGCTTGGATGAGTTGCTTGGCTTGATCCTATGTTGTTGTAATTATTCAATGTTTGAAAAGTTACATTCATATTTTGGTTAACATTCGAAACAGATCGAAGCATCCCATATTTTCAAAGATCTTTGATGAGATGAACTCATATTTTGTTAATATGCTTTCAAATATGTAAATCATGATGTCATACTTTATATTTTTTAAGCTTATCAGCATATACCCAATTATCATTTCAATGCATGTTTCAATCACATTATGATCAATTCATTACCATTTGAAACAAAAAATAAACTGTAACAACGTTACTCTAAACTCAGTTAATTTTGCTCTGCTTGTCCATATATACCTTTGATAAGCTTACATCATGTTGCAATTGTATTCTGATATAAGAACTACAATTCATCATGCTTATAATTTACTTTTAATTCTCAAAAGGTATATATGCACAATGGCATCTTCAGCAGCCACCTCCGAATCGATAGACCACTCCACCATTGATAATTTGGTAAGCTAAATTATCAAAGCTTTTCAAAATACAAAGATTTTATGCTCTTTTTTGGGACAATTCATCTCTCTTTTCCATACCATCCTTTTCATTACTACATGCATCCTTTTTTCATAGAATAGTGCAAAAGTAAATGCATACTGTATAGATAACATAGCTTGATTACATACTTTACTAACACAAGCTTTACATTAACAAGTAACAAAATATATAAGTTGCTTGCCGTTAAAATTAAATCCTCTATATTCATATTATTTTTTGTAGGCAAAAACCCAAGAGTATGTACCTACCCCTTTTGCAATTCAATCTATCAATGCTGGGGATGACCTTCCTTCAGCATTGCTACAAGTTTTGTCATTTCAGAAAATGCAGAACAACATAGATGATATTGATAGACATAAATTAGTGTTATCTGATGGCACATACATGCAGTTGCAATCTTGCCTTCTAAATATGCTACTCTGATAGATTCAGATATTCTAAAAATAGGCACAATAGTCCAGTTATTGAGTTATACATACCGATACATATGGAACACAAGGTAGGAAATCAACTATGGTTATTAAATACAATATGTTTCATCTTTTTTTAATTTTGTTTATGTATAATCAACAGTAATTTAAAAAGAAGTCTTTTGTTTTCACAGGACTATTGTAATACTTAGTCTAGAAGTGAAACAAAGTGATTGCCTATTCTTTGGCAAACCAGTATACATGTTCAAAGAACAAGAACCGGAAATGATGTCTAAGGATAGACCATCAACATCTAAACAATCTCTTCAATTTGCCACTGAATTTCCATCCCCGCAAACAACAACTTCTAAAAATATAAGCCCTATCAAAAATTTGAATCCATACCAAAATGAATGGACAATCAAAGGGAGAGTTACTCATAAATGACCTATTAAGGCATATAGCACTACCACAAAAAATGGCCATGTGTTTAGCTTTGACATTGTTGATTGTGAAGGTTCTGAAATTAGAATTACATGTTTTGATGAGATAGCTAAGTTACACTCTAACCGTGTGGACATAGGTTCACATTATCTTATTTCAAAGGGATCTATTAAGGAGGAAAATGTAAGGTACAACAAACTAAACAATCATTTAGAAATCACCTTGTCTAATGCATCCATACTGAAACGTTGCACCAATGAAGAACAAGCAGATCAACAAGGTCCTCCTTTCACGCCCATTAATGAATTGTTTCATCTAACAAATAACACATTGGTTGACATAATTGACCTTGTTCTATATGTTGGAGATATCATTCCAATACATAGGAAAGATGGCAGTTAAACACACAAACTTGTTGTGAAAATTAGTGATCTATCTAATTCAACAATTGACATCAACCTATGGGGTCCAATGGTAGAACAAAAAGGCCTAGAATTGAAAAATATGTTGAGCAATGATAGTGTGGTTATCCTTGTTTTACGTAGTGCTTGTGTTGGCTATTTCAATGGGAAGCTTATAAACATAACAATTGCAACCACATTACATATCAACCCAACTTTTCCAGAAGGAGAGCTTCTAATGTTAAGAGGAAATGACCCTTTGCTTGTTGTACCCTTTGTTGCAAAAAAATCCACATAGATGGTAAATATAGTATAATGACTATATCTTCAATCTGTGAGCAGATGAGCATCAAACTAGAAACAATTTAGACAACTTTGCTAGCTGTTCTGTACTTTGTAAACGTAACTGACCAAAATTTGTATTACGCAGTCTGTCCACTAATAGTCAATGGAAGGCCTTGCAATAAAAAATGTACACAACAAGTTGATGATTCTTGGTTCTGCTCTAGATGTCAAATGACTATGCAAGACTGTAATTATAGTTACCTCTTGCCACTAAAGTTACAAGATGCCATAGGTACTCTATGGGCCACTGCATTTGATGAGGGTAGCATTCACTTGCTATACAAAACTGCAAAATAGCTTTGTGCACTACAAAATGATGTAACAACAATAGAGACAACTTCCTTAGTGATTAAGAGACTATTGTCACGTCACTATTCATTCACACTGTTGGTTTCCACTGATACATATAATTCAGAAACAAAGATGAAAGTGATAGTCAATAAAGTCGCTCATGTTGACTTCAAAGCTAAGTATCATGCACTACTTGCAGAAATTGGCCACCTAAGTACACATGCTTAGAATTATAATGCATCTTTATGGATTATTAAACTTTCAGTTTACAATACAATTATACCATTAGCTAATTTACATATTTAATAGTTTTACATATACAAACAATTACGTTTTACGAACACAAGGCTGCTTCTATAAATATCTATATGTACATTTCTTACATCTACCTCTTATCTCTTTGAAACTTTTCCCTCCTGACATAAGTTATTTGCACTCATACTCATTACTTTTAAATGTGTTGAACTCTATGTTGTTTCCAGAAAATTTATACATATATGCATGTATATCATTTTTTTCCTGGTCTAATATCTATTTATATAACTATACAACACCAGAATTATTCATACTTATAGAATTCCACAGATATACAACTATACTTATATATATACATAACTATATATAAGTATTCATAGTTATAATCTTTTTTGATATACACATATGTAGTTATATATGTGCATATGTTCATATACAAAACTTTGAATTTTTAAATGATATGTATATACATCTGTATATGTATGCATACATCTGTATGTATCAGAAATTACTATATTTGTGCATACCTATATTAGAATGATGCTTTCTAAAACAGCAAACAACTAAGAACAACAAATAATTATACACTGATATATATATATATATATATATATATATATATATATATATATATATATATATATATATATATATATAATAATTATTCATAGTCTTAGTTTTTTTGATATATACATGTGTAGTTATATATGTGCATATGTTTGTATGCAACACTTCAAATATTTAATTCATATGTATATATACATATGTACATATATACATACATGTATATGTATCAGAAATTACTATATCTATGCATACCTATATTACAATGGTACTTTTGAAAAACCAAGTTGCTAACAACAACAAGTGTACACAAAACAATACTACAAAGTCAATTTATGACTTTCCAGAACCCATACATTTCAAGTAAAGTCATTTACAAGTATATAAATATGTGTACATATAAGTTGACTGAACGAGAGAAACAAAACAACACAACAGATCACTAGACATACAAATAAACACAACGAAAGTACTTTACATACAGAACAAATCCTCTAAAATCACATTACTATAGATGCAACAATTTTCAATTCTCATACATTCTTGATACATAGTTCAAACTTAACTACCTTCAATCATGAAAATTTTGACATCCCTGTGCTCTCTTTCAAATATTAGATATCTATCCAACCTTGCCCTCAAGAAATTGATGCAATCAAATTGAAGAGAAACTAGACCAATAAAAATTACTATGCAAAGAATAGAGCTGATATCTCCAAGGAACGACAACTGAGATGTCATGCACTACATAAACCTTGCAATAACCCAGGAAAGTTATGAGAAATAGAAAAGAATGATCTTGAGCAAATTAATCTCAATCAAACATCTTCTACTGCTCCTAAACTTGTTGTCAAGACTGCTTCATTTCAAAATACGTTGTCTAATTTCCATAAAAAGATTGATATGTTGGAGTTCACACACCCATGTTCTGTTTGCAAAGAAATGTATGTGGGCATTACTATTAAAAAATTCAATCACGTACTTATGTGCACGAGATGTTATGGTGAAAAAGGCTCGCATCACTTCTCATTATCAAACAATATGGACCTAGGTGAGCAACCTTCTATTTTAAAGTGTCTCTCTCAAGTAGAAGAAATGCTCATATCAAGAATTGCTCCTATTTTACAAGTAACACATGCAAGGGGAGGGCAATACAAATATTCAGGTCATACAATAAACTTCCCACAAGATATTTCTGAAATTGCAATAACATTACCTCGCTATATTAAGCAATTAGAAATTCTAATTGTCCATAGAACCAAATTGCAAGGATTAACTTATGACTGTTACGTGAATAGATTTCATGTCATGAATGCATTGGCTTACAAAATGAAACATGATCAATACTACAAGGATATAGTCATTGATCCAGATGTAGTGCATCTATTGCCAGAGCAAACTACTGACATTATAGAGCTACTGCATTCAGTGCATTCCCTAGAAGAAGATGTTGTTCAAGATACTTCCACTCTGGTGAATATTAACAATGAAGAACAAATCAGGGAGAATAGTTCCTCATTTATCCCACAACTACCATCATCAATATCAGAACTTGATGCAATCAAAAACATCCTCCATCTAGATAACAACAACAACAACAACGTTGTTCCTTGGCCACAAATTAGTTCATTACCTATCAATGAGTACAATACCGAGGGCCTCAATTCCATGGCATTCCCAACAATATTCCCTTCTGGAATAGCTTTACCACTACAACAAAGAACAAGGAAAGTGCATTTACATGAATATGCTTTGCACTCAATCAAATATTCTGATCAAAGATTTGGGCAACATGTTCACTTTAGATATTATATCTACAATCTTATGATGAGACATCGATCCCAGCAATCAACTGTTGTCTTCATTAAGACTAATCTACAAGATAGTCTTCCACACAATCTTCATGGTCTAAAGGAACACTTACAAAAGACATCGTCAAGTGAATTACTAAATCATTTCATGCGATATGCAGCCTCATTGCGTGGTACACGAGCATTTTGGAGCAAGTCTCGGTGTGACCTTACATCAATGATAGAACAGTTAGGTGCACCTACACTATTCTTCACCTTAAGTTCATCTGATATAAAATGGCCAGACTTGCATAATTTATTGCCAAAAACAAAGTCACCTGCTATTCCCAGCATAATTTATTGCCAAAAACAAAGTCACCTGCTATTCCCAACACAAGAAGACAATTTACTAAAAATTTAGTCAATAATCCCCACATTATAGCTTTATACTTACACTTAAGATTTCAAACCTTTCGTGATGAAGTCATTGTCAAAGAACTGAAAAGCATTGACCATTGGTATAGATATGAATGGCAACACCAAGGATCTGCACATATACATGGATTTCTTTGGTTGGCAGAAGCACCAAATGTTGATAACCTTGACTGGTCAGATCATGGAAGTATCCAATCAGTTAAACACTTCTTTGACTAGTACACCACAACCTGGAACCCACGTCTTGAGGATGCTCGCTTGAACAAGCAATATATGCCTGCAATTTCAGATCCATGTCTTGCAGATACAAAGATCATATCCAAGTCAGATCCTTGCACTAATTATACTGAGTTATTGAATGTTGTACAATGGCATACAAAGTGTTCAGAGTATACCTGCTTGAGGAAAAAAAACTCAACACTTCAATGCCGCTACAAAGCTCCTTGGGCTGAACAACCCGAATCCTCATTGATGTTAGACCACAACAATAACCCATCATACAAACCAGCAAGGAATGATGATCGTCTGAATGTACACAACCCAACAATGCTCACCATATGGAGGGCTAATGTTGATTGTCATCTTGTCTACTCCAAAAAAATAGTTCTACAATATATCTCAAAGTATGCATCCAAAACTGAACAAAAGTCAGAAAGTTATATTGATATCTTGAAACGTATATTTGAATCAACAAATTCAAATGATACAATTCTCTTAGCATACCAAAGGCTCCTCATGGGAATTGTTGTTGATAGGGACATTAGCGCTCAAGAAACTTGTCACATGTTGCTTAAACTCCCATTGATATCTTGCACATGCCAATTTGTAACACTCAATAGTGGTCAAAAAATCTTTCAATGCATAGCTAATTGTAATGAAGAATCTCAAACCTCAATATTCTACATCTCAAACTACATGAAACGATCATTAGAATTAGCAAACCTGACTCTGCTTCGTTCAGCCTAGCTATATATTGATACTATTTACTAAGTTGTCATTAGTTTTATGTTCAAAGTCATCCTATATACCCTAGTCGGTTAATACTACAGAAAGATTCAGTCAGTAAGCACTAAGGGTGTCGGTTACAAAAGAAAGGCTAGTCACCGAGATGATATATACCGAGCTGTCTACCGAGTAAATTTCCTATGTCCACCGAGTAGCAAAGAAGGTACATCAAATTAATCTGAACCAAGTGGAAACGTGTTACTAGATTCAATGAACCTGGACACATATGTGGAAACGTGTTACAAGATTCGAGAACAGGGAACCATTATTTCATAGGGAATTGCACTTGAAGATTTTGTATGATTTTGAGGAAGTTTATCCAATGAAATAATTTCTATGTTTATTCATTTGATAAAACATGTTTGTATAATCGATGTATGAACAAGATCACCGCCTTAGAGATCTATATAAAGAGTGATTTGAGTATCCAAAAAAAAGAGAAAAAAAAAGATGGTGAGTTGAAGATAAGATCTTGTGAAAAGATAAGATGTGATGATTGAACAGAGGTATTCAGAGGTCACCGAGAAGATTTTCAGAAAATAGTTTAAGGGATAGAGAATATAGAAGAGGTCATCAAGTTGATCTATCAATTACCGAGGTATGCTATGAGCATGGTAATTTCATATTGAGCACATAGAGTCTTCTATAACATTTTAGATGTAAAGTTGTAGATATTTTGTAAAAGATTTTGATTAAACTATTTTGAGTTGTGTTAGAAACCTTTAACAGGGTAAAAGACTCTAACAAGGTCTATAAATTGTAAAGCCTCTAACCAGGTACAACATTTTGTAAAAGTGTTTGTCAAAATCCTTTAGCAAGGTAGATCTAAAGATCTTGATACTCTTAACAAGGTAAGCTATCAGAAATAGCTAAACATGTAGCTCTAATCGAGCAACCTTTATTATTGCAGTAGTGAAGTTGTGGGTGCCATCCCCACCGCAATTTTTCTCTCTAACCAAGAGTTTCTGCATAACCAAAATCTTTGTGTTATGGAGTGAAATGTGTATGGATGTAATTTCTATGACTGTGTTTTGGCTTTATATATTATGAGATCAACTATATACAATTTATGTTTATCAGTAAGATTGTTTTTAAAGAAAAGTTTTGAAGTACTGATTCACCCCTCCCCTCTCAGTACATTAGCTTTCATTGTTGGACCTAAAAAATTGGTATCAGAGCCCTACTCTTGGAAAAGGGTTTTACAGCCTAAAGAGAAAGATCCCATCAATGGAAGGCTATAAACAATCATGCATAATTGTGAATCTCCAAGAAGAATTGGATCATGTTAATAAAGTGATTGCAAACATGCAGAGACAAATGCAAAAATCACTGAAAGTATGAAGAAGATTGTCTAATGATTTACAGGACTCACAAGAGTTGGTGGAAAAAATTGAGACATCATCTGAGAACAGCATATCAGAAGAGTCTAAAGAAATGATTATAGAATTGAAAGAAAAGAACAAAGCACTGAATGATCAGCTTAAAGCAATGAGAAGGGAACATGAGTGTTTCAGCACACAGATGACTGGAAATCTTGATGCATTGAGAACAGCTGAAGATAACATAAAAGGTATAGAAAGAGAAAAACAAGAGTTAGAAGCATTGGTATCTGAAAAGAATGATGAAACCACAAGGATGACTGGAATTCAACATAATCTATCTAATCAATTAGGTCATGCACATCATGAAGTAACTCTGAAAGAAAATGAGAACCAAGCATTGAAACTTGAATTATCAAGATTTACTGATGAACTTGAAGCAGAAAAGAAGTCAAAAGAAACACTAAAGAAAAGTTATGAAGCGTCAAGAATGTTGGATGAGCAACTAAACACAAGATCACCCAACAAATCTACTGGAATCGGTTACAAAAGAAACAACTCTACCGACAAAGGAATCAACACCACCGAGAAAGGAGAATCATCAAGGAAGGCTGGAAACAAAGATAAGTTGAAATATAACAAGCCTATTTGCAACTACTATGGAAAACAAGGACATACTGCCAACATGTGCCGAATTAGAAAAGGTAAGCTACCGAATGTCACTAGGTCTGATAGTTATTGTTACAATTGCAATAAGTATGGTCACACATCTAAACAATGTAGGACAAAGTCTGTTGGCAATTATCAGAAGGCAAAATTCAAGGGATTTTGAAAAACTGCAATAGATATGGACACAATACCGAGAAGTGTTGGTTTAAGAAGAAAAACTACATGTGGTCTCCACACCGAGCAAATGATAGAAGCTACCAAAATCACATAGATCCCAATTGACAATATATTGCAGTACCATGGGATTACTATACAAGAATATGGTGTGAATGTTGTGGAAGGTATGGACATATAAGTGCAAACTATATGATAAGGTTTGGAATGAATAATCGAAGATCATGGAGAAATCCTGGAATGGCATGCTTTCATTGTCATAAAGTTGGACACTTGGCTAAAGATTGCAGAGATCAACCTAGAAGAGATACTGAAGAGATAAGAATCAAATTACAGAAAATCTGGAAAAAGAAGGAAAATGGATCAAATAATGAAGAAAGAACCTTACCTACCGAGTTAGGTTCATCTACTTCTAATTAATCAATAAAGGTATGAAGGGACTGCGTCTTCACAAGGTTAGATCTTGACAGTTCCTATTTTAATCATGGAAATAACTCCAAAATCTACATAGCTAAGATGTATTGACATTTCTGAAATTGTATCTAGTCTTACGACTTACCAGTGAAGTCGGTAAATATAGTAAACTAGCCTAGTCGGTAAAAGCATTAAAGGAAGTTAGTCGATAAAGTGTAAACAAGTGCATTTAATGCTTATCTTCCCTAACTGCATGAAGCCCGATAAGATAAAGGGTGTATTTAAAGTTCTTTGTACGGTCATTTTACACTTACCAGTTTTCAAAGAGTAGAGCTAAGAGAATTGAAGGCGATCAAACATTTCAGAGCGAATTCAAGGTATTTTCACATAATCTTAAATGCATTTTCAAGCAAGTTAACCGATCAATATCAGTTGTGAATATTTGCATTATATTTACTAAGTCGAAAGCGTTTTTGGTTAGTTGAAACCCTAAGCTATTTTATTAGTAGAAATCCAAAGTTGAGACTATTGAGAAGCCCTCACTAAAGTATTCCTTACCTCCCAAAGTGGCATCTGAACCCAATGAGAAAATTGCATTTTCTCTTATTCCAAATAGGGTTCTATTGGTTGAAGATGTCAGATTTTATACTAAGTGCCATGTAGAAGAGCTAGGTCATACCAAAATTAAGGACATGTATGATGAACTTTGCACCGATGGAATCCTGGATAGTAAGTATGAGCATATCAAGGTTAAGGGATTGACCAAAGCCCTAACCTATCCTCGAGTTTTCAAACCCCAATGGGTCAAATTTGTTTTGAGCAGAGTGTATGATGACTTTATGTGGTTAGAAGACCAACTGTTCAAGATCACTAAGGAGATTATTCACATAATCACCGGATACCCTATATACGACCATGCCCAAGCACAGAAGATGATTTCATAGAAGGAACTGATAACCTTAACCGGAGTTGAGTCTGATTGCAGAGGTCTTAAGTTGAATAATGTAATAGATGCAAAACTAAAGTGTGCAATTAGATTCATCGGTTATTGTTTCTTTCAATCGGCGAGAGAGAACAGTGTACCATGTGCAGTCGTGGATTTGGCCTATAAAATTGTGAAAAAGGGTATGAAAATTGATCTATGTGAAGTATTGTTGAAGAATCTTTTTGAGAATCTCAACCCAATAAGGAAACCTAAGAAGAATAACTTTGCTAACACACTAAAGTTTGGGTCACTCTTATTGTGCATGTTCTTCTATTTTCAGAAGTTCTTTCCCTCAGTTGGTAACATTGTTTGGGAACTACACCGACCAATCACCCATCTGATAAATGATTTTATCAATCATCTAGGTGATAACTTCAATGAGATAATGGATGACTACTTTAATAAATTTTAGGAAAAGATGCATAACAGGTACAGGATCCCACCTCAGCTTGTGGAGAAATATAAGGATACTATTTGTTTTGAAGTGGACACCGACTACTGTTATGTCAATGCAGTAGAACCCAAAACTCAATCTTTACCACCTATGGGTTATGAGATTGATTTTGAGATCACTCAACAGTAGATAGATGCCTTTTTGACACTTCCAAGGCACTCGATCGAAATCAGATATGGTACCTATGAAGAGGTAAAAGAGAAGGTAAAAATGAGCATAGTTGTACCAAAGGCTACCAGAAAAGCCACTAAGATGATAAAAGACTTAACTGAGAAATTTGGAGAAGGTTCTACCTCCACACCTACTAAGCCAACAAGTAGGAAAGATGATCAACTTTCAATTGAGGAAGAATCTGAACCTCAGGAAGCAGCCATCACTTTGAGCACCAAGTTGCCAAAGGGAAAAATATTGAAAAGGAAGAAACAAGATACACCTAAGGTATCACCAACTCCACCAGTGAAACGACCTAACACTAGATCATCTGCAGTGTCACTCGGTAAGAGTTATAAAAATGTTGAATTGCCTAAAGTTACAAAGACTTATAGAAAGTCGACCAGGAGACTCATTTTGAATAAGGAGTCAAGTGACACAAAATCTGAAGACAAAAATAAATTTCAGATTGTTAAAAGCACAAAGGAAGATGTACATAGTGTTGACAACTTTTGTGCCAAATTGAAACAATATGGAGGATTCGGGTCATTCAGGTATGTTAAATATGACTCCCAGACATAAGAAGAAAAGAGACAATTAGAAGAGTTATTTGTATGTACACTTCTCAAATTTTGAGTAGTTCCCTTGCAAGTAAGTAACTTTCTTCCAAATGCATTATACTCTCACATTGACAACAAATAGAAATATGCTATAGACTCAGAGAAGCAGATAAGAGAAAGAGTTTTAGTACATCTCTTTCCAGACATGTTAGTAGATGATATTAGAAATCATTTGAAAAACTACCAGACAAATTTTCAAGTGAAGCACAGAGCCTTGAAAATGATGAATGGACTTTATCTTGAAGTCGAAAAGGAAACCAAAGAAAAATGGCAAGAAATATTCAGAATTCAGACTAAGGAACCTCAAGGTGAAGTAGAAATAGTTGACATTACCGAGAAAGATCTTGCTTCAACTATTCAACAAGATGAGGATGTCATGGACACTGAAGCACAGGAAGGAGAAATGATAGAAGGAAATGCCTATGCCAAACTAGTAACCAGTGAATCAGTCTTGGAACAGGTTAAGTCCTATCCTCCGGTAACTCAACAAGTGACAACCAAGATACCTTAGGACATAGAACAAGGCAAAGAGGATCATAAGGCTACACAAGATGAATCTACCTCTCAGGCCACAGGCGATCAAACTTCTCAAGCTCCTGCAAGCACTGAAACTGTTACCACTGAGACCCCAAGCAAGGAATCACTGAAGGCTACAATAGAGGCTATAGAAATCAAAAAAAGTGTTGCTCCCACCAAGCAACATACTGAGGAAGATCAAGCCTCCAAAGCCATTGTACTCATTCAACCGGTGAAGGCATCATCATCAAAGGAGAAGAAAGTGAAGAAGCACAGTTTCAAGATAGATCTATCAAAGCCTATTGTGCTGCCGAATGTTGACATTTCCAAACTCAAAGGGCAAGCACTTATTGAATTTGGTGAGTTGTGCAAAGCCAAAGTAGAACAAGAAAAATAGATAGCCATTCAAAAGAAGAATTGAGTACTTCAGAAGGTTAAAGCATTATTGACAGACATGCTACCTAAAGCTACCGTAAGTAAAGATGTAGCCATCCATATGCAATTGGATGAACTACTCACTCAATTGAAAACATTAGGAGTAAAGGCATCAGAATACTTTAGCAAATTGAAAGACAAAGAGCTAACTACCAAAATGATTGAAGAAGTGCAGAAAGCCATTGCTATAGGTAAAATCAAGCTTGTTGGATTCATTGTTGAGTTGTCCCCTCAACTCAAGCACATTATTTATTTATTCCAAAAATTATGTATATTTTCATTTTTTATTAAAGATATCAAGCAGAAGACTGAAGCCATTGAAAAAGAGATTACCGACCTCTCAAATAAACTGACTACCGAGCCAAATTCTACTCAAAAATTTTATACCAAGCTACAAACTTTTATGGCTCAGCAGTTAGAACTTAGGAATGAAGAGCACAAAATAAGGATGGATATTATGACTCTTCAGACATTATTTATTCCCCATCTGTCATCAGTACAAGAGCAGATCAACCGATCTACCCAACAATCCACACAAGCAGAGGGAAGCACTTTAGATGGTTCAATTTCATTGTTAGCTGATATTAATGCTCAGAATTCTTTAATGGAAAGTGTCAAGGGTGCACTTACCAACGCTCTCAACAATGCTCGTACTAAGTATAAATCTATTTTTGATCAGTTGCCCCCACCGAATGGTAACTAGTTTTGATGTTTGTCAAAAAGGGGGAGTGTATCAAGTATATACAGAGTATCCGAGTGTACAGATGAAATTGTCAGGGGGAGCATGGAACATCAGGGGCATGCAAATCAAGTTTTGTTCAGCATATTGATAAGGGGAGTATGTATTCGAAGTATGTATTTGAACGAATGTATATACTGTCATTTCAGTCACATTTTGTAAGTATATAGATTTTGTGTTATGACTTTGAAATGAGTTTTGTCAAACATACCAAACTAATGTCAAAAGGGGAGATTGTTACTATTTACTAAGTTGTCATTAGTTTTATGTTCAAATTCATCCTATATACCCTAGTCAGTTAATACTACAGAAAGATTCAGTCAGTAAGCACTAAGGGTGTCGGTTACAGAAGAAAGGCTAGTCACCGAGATGATATATATGGAGCTGTCTACCGAGTAAATTTCCTATGTCCACTGAGTAGCAAAGAAGGCACATTGAGTTAATTTGAACCGAGTGAAAGCGTGTTACTAGATTCAATGAACCTAGACACATATGTGGAAACATGTTACAAGATTCGAGAACAGGGAACCGTTATTTCATAGGGAATTGCACTTGAAGATTTTGTATGATTTTGAGGAAGTTTATCCAATGAAATAATTTCTATGTATATTCATTCGATAAAACATGTTTGTATAATCGATGTATGAACAAGATCACCACCTTAGAGATCTATATAAAGAGTGATTTGAGTATCCAAAAAAAAGAGAAAAAAAAGATGGTGAGTTGAAGATTAAATCTTGTGAAAAGATAAGATGTGATGATTGAACAGAGGTATTCAGAGGTCACCGAGAAGATTTTCAGAAAATAGTTTAAGGGATAGAGAATACAGAATAGATCACCAAGTTGATCTATCAATTACCAAGGTATGCTATGAGCATGATAATTTCATATTGAGCACAGAGAGTCTGCTATAACATTTCAGATGTAAAGTTGCAGATATTTTGTAAAAGATTTTGATTGAACTATTTTGAGTTGTGTTAGAAACCTTTAACAGGGTAAAAGACTCTAACAAGGTCTATAAATTGTAAAGCCTCTAACCAGGTACAATATTTTGTAAAAGTGTTTGTAAAAATCCTTTAGTAAGGTAGATCTAAAGATCTTGATACTCCTAACAGGGTAAGCTATCAGAAATAGCTAAACATGTAGCTCTAATTGAGCAACCTTTATTATTGCAGTAGTGAAGTTGTGGGTGCCATCACCACTGCTATTTTTCTCTCTAACCAAGAGTTTCTGTGTAACCAAAATCTTTGTGTTATGGAGTGAAATGTGTATGGATGTAATTTCTATGATTGTGTTTTGGATTTATATATTATGAGATCAACTATATACAATTTATGTTTATCAGTAAGATTGTTTTTAAAGAAAAGTTTTGAAGTATTGATTCACCCCTCCCCTCTCAGTACATTAGTTTTCATTGTTGGATCTAACATATACATACTCCGACCAGCGTAAATCATGTAAATGGATGAAAAGAAAGGTACCTGCAATTGTAAATGTCTACCCACAACACAAATCTTTACCTTTAGAAGAGGACAACAGTTTTGAAAGTTTTTGTTGGAGTGAATTGCTTCTTTACAAACCATTTCGAATCATTCATCTACATATAGGGAACTCAGCTGAAGAAATTATCATAAATTGGAAAGATCTTCAAAGTACAACTTACATATGGTGGCATGTAAATGGTTTTGAAGAACACATTACCACAGAAAATGGTGAAGAGCTACAACCAGAAGATATACATCAATCAACTCATGAAGATCTGTACAAATGGGAATTCTTGTCACAGATGAGAGGATCAAACAACTTTGATGTTGTTGCTCTTCAAATGCTTGGCAAACGTGATTTTGATCTACAATTTGATTGGACTGCTTCTATACTTGATGATCCACTCCATTCAAAAGAATCTCACTTTATTTTTACAGAGAAAAGCCAAGCACCCCACAATCTTGCCAACCCACATTTAAATGCACCTACTAACTATGAGCTTGCACGAAACCAAAATATTGTACTTGGTATTGTTAAAACTCATGCTAAACAGAACCTCCATTCTTCACCATTACGATTAATCATTCAAGGCACAACAGGCACTAGAAAATCATTTCTTATTGACTGCATACATAGACAGTTAAATTCAAATTCAGAACATGCACAATACCCTTTGCTTGTACTAGCACCAATAGGTGTCTCCGCATATAATATCCAAGCAACCACAATCCATGTTGCCCTCCATATACCCATTCAAGAGTACAAACCCTTAACAGGGCATTCCCTATTAATGTTTCAAGAGCAATGTAAACACTTACATTACATTTTAATAGATGAAATGGGCTTTGTTGGCCCTCAATTACTCATTAAGATTGATAAAAGATTGCGAGAAGCTTTTCCCAGCAGCCAACATGAATCATTTGCAGGTATCTCAGTTATTTTGGTTGGTGAGCTTGCACAGCTTCCCCCAGTTATGGATAGGACATTATATGCATCTCACTCAACGACATTGGCTCTATGGCACACATTCAATACTATTGTGACCTTGGATATTCCATTTCGTCAACAAGGAACAAGTTCTTCACAGATAAGATTCCATGAAATATTGCTTAATATCTACAACTCAACACCATTGCAAACAGACTGGGAATCCCTACAGTCGCGCTCTACCCATTCTTTGACACATGATGAGAATAATCACTTCAACCAACATAAGCATTTGTTTGCAATAAATGCAGCTTCATGTGCACACAACATAAAAATGTTAACACAATTGCACTCACCCATTGCACGTGCAACAATGATCATTGCACATCAAAGAGATAAGAAGGCACACCAAGAAGAACAACTAGCATTTGAAATTCTTCTTTCTATAGACCAGGAAATTATGCTTATTGCAAATTTATGGATAGAAGTTGGCCTTGTAAATGGTGCTTTGTGTCAAATCACACAAATTGTCTACGATGCAGCTTCCAAACCACCTGATTTGCCAAAATATGTTGTTGTTCTTTTCGAACATTATACTGGGCCTTCATGGGATCCACAAAATGCAAAATGTGTCCCAATTCCACCAATCACTAGAGGAAACCACACACAAATTCCACTAGCAATGGCTTGGGGCATTACTATTCACAAATCACAGGGACTGACATTAGACTTTGCCACAGTTGACATCGTAAAAATAGAGAAACAAGGCCTAACATTCATGAGATTGTCAAGAGTAAAAGAAATTGAACACCTATGTATACAACCAACCTTCACCTACCAAAGGTACTCCCCATTGAAAGGTGCAACATCAACAGTACTACGAAAGGTAGAGGAAGCCCTCTTGTTGCAGCTATCACACAGCACATAACAAACATACCTACAGAACAAGAAAAATCAAGTATACAAATCACATCTTCATTATGTTTTCATGTATTGTATATCTTCTATTCAATGTATCAACACAAAACAATATTTCAACTTTTCAGGATCAACACCACAACTAATGTCTGTGGAAGTGAACAACCCTTTTACATACTACGAAAGGCAGAGGAAACCCACTTGCTGCAGCTTTTGCACAACACAAAAACAAACATACCTACAGAACAAGCACAATCAAGTATACAAATCAAATCTTCATTATGTTTTCATGTATTGTATATCTTCTATTCAATGTATCAACTATTTTGTAACTTTCAACAAATTTTTCTCCTCCTATTTACCCAACAATTGTTTCACATACATTCTTATTTATCACAGCTTCCAATACACTTTCACTCTACAAGGCACCTGTTCACTTTCACACATATAATGGTTTTTGATGCTATTTACTCACTATATCACTCTTTACAATTGGTAATTATTATACTATTTATCATTACCTACCTTTTCTCATTAACGTTCCTTCCTAATGATGTACTAATACAAGATTCTTCCTATGTTTATTTTCTTTAACTGCACCTCTTCCCTTTCACAGGTATTATAGTTTGTGAAGGTTAGCTTTCAAAACAACAACATCCAATACACCAAGCTCATTACTTTGAAGGTATGTAACACTCTTCAGTGGTGCAGAGGCACCTAAGCACACAAGCATACCAGGAGGTCAAAAGTCATAATATGAACAATTTTATTGTATTTGAGTTATTCATAATGTATTGAGGTTATTTGAGTCCATTGAATCATAATATGTAAGGCCAAATGAGCCATTTTGTCCAAATATATCATATTTGGTCCATCTTGAAGTGTTAAAAGTGTCCATGTAAGGGTTAGAGTCATTTATGTCAAAAATGCAAAAATTGTAAAAATTGCAAAGTTGCAATATTGCCAAAAAGTGCAACAAAAGTGTAAAAATGAAATCCATTGGTTATGAGGTGGTTGTAGTAGTTATAAAAGAGTTGGAAATGGTTTATAAAACCATGTTTGTCAAAATCAAGAGGGTAGATCAATTTGGAGGGGATTTGACAAAGATTATCCATCAAACCCTCAAACTGTCATGAGGTTTTAAGGAATTTGTGATTGTCATAGATACATGGAGGATCACATTTGATGTAATTTTTATATGAAGATGTTATTTAATGATATATTGATGAAATATATTTCAGATTAATCCTTTCTTGTGCATTTTTGTGGAGCATTTGGCAAGATATGTTTGTTTTTACAAAAATTGTCAAAACCCTGCCAAGGGTTACCCAGTTTTGGGAAAATGATTACAACTTTTGATTTAACCGTTGGATCTGTCTGAAATTTGGATAGAACTTGTTTAACTTAGTAATATAAATTATGACTGAAGCGATTGTCTGGAAATTTAATATTTTAAGAGTTATTAATGATTTTTCATGACTACAATTTCATGACTAGAATAGAGTAAATTTCATAGTTTGGACAAATTCTTGATTTTCATTTGCAAGAAATGAATAGATGAAGGGTTTAAATGATTCAGGTTTAATGAATGATATATTTATCTACAATCATTGTGGATTGATATATATGGAGAAGAATTGATTGATGGTTTCATGATGTTTATTGTCTTTAACTCCACCTCTTCCCTTTCACAGGTATTATAGTTTGTGAAGGTTAGCTTTCAAAACAAAAGCATCCAATACACCAAGCTCATTACTTTGAAGGTATGTAACACTCTTCAGTCTATTTTTTAACTATTTGTGGAGGTGGCTACTTCCAATTTGCAAGGAATTTTCGATGGTGCTCTGTCAGTTTCAAGCCATGGATGATTTCAATTTGCAAGGTAAATTCTGGTTATATTTATATTCTTTCTCATTTTGTAATCCATTTTTAGGTAATCTGTTGTGCAAATTTTTGCATATAGCTTTCATTTTATTTAAAATAATTTTTGTTTTCTAATGCATTTTTTTATATGCTAATTTTCTCCTCCCGTGTGCTTGTAGGGTTGTGGCTTTGTTTATGTTTCTATTTCTGATGATGTTTCCTCCCTGTGCCTCTCTTTAAATTAGTAAGTATTATAATATTTATCATTACCTACCTTCTCAAAATTACCTACCTTCTCTCTTTAACACCCCTTCATGCTTTCAGGTTCTCTTCATTGAACAATTCAGCTTTCCATGAAGACCAACAGGTAAATCTTTTCAGATTACAAAATACTCTTAGGTAGATAACTATATCATTACTGAATAGAATCAAATGCAACAAGGTCATTACTTTAACGATATGTAAACCTTACTCACTTGTTCAATATATTGATTTTCCAATGTCTTCTTGCAGGCTTCTTACTTTGTTTACATTGTTCAACTATCCATGCACAAGTTAACTTTTACACGTCTTATGCTTCCTCAAGGTTTTGAATTTGTACCTATTATTTAATTCAACATTAACTGCCTTCTCTGTTTAACAGCCCTTCATGCTTTCAAGTTCTCTTCACTGAACAATTCAGCTTTCCATAAAGAACAACAACTAAATCTTTTCAGATTACAAAATAGTCTTAGGTAGATAACTATATCATAACCACTTGCAAAAATTAACTTGCTTTCACTTCTTAAACCAAATTTGATTATTATTTTCATTGACTTATCTGCAGAAAACCTCTCTCACAACAAACAAATACTGACATGAATCATATAGGAGATTCCAATTCTACAATTACACATCCATAAGGTATTATATTACTAAAAAATACTAACTTAAAAATTTTCAAGCTTTTCAAAGTATTTAACTTCACCAAACTTACATGTTGCCCAAATCTAACTTATACAAATGAAACAATGGTGCAGGTCTTTCAACATATACATCACATGGAATTCAACAAAAGGCTATATAACATGCTGCTCTTACCAGCTTGGGGGATGGAGGGTGGATAACAACAATACTTTGGGTCCAACAAAAAAAATTGGTTGGGAATAATATAGCTTAAAAAAAAATGTAAAACAATATTCATGACATTTTCTTCAAGTACATCATGCTACATACACCAGCATGGGGGATGGTGGGTGGAAAATTTTCAACTTTGGGAACAACCATTGGTTGGGTTATGTACACATAAATTGTCTTATTGTACAATTAACTTTTTTACTTTAATAAAATTTTATTATTCAGTTATACAATACAATATACTTCTCAATATCACAACTATATCACATCTACTAACATATTACCTTAACAATTAGACCTATCGGCCTCTTGTTGTAGGCACTTCCCCTGCAACTACTAGTTTATTTAAATGTGAGAGATGAGATTTTGGGGGATTAAATGTGAGAGAAGATTTAATTAAACAAATATGAATTATTTATTTAATTAATGGTCTGAATTTGGTTAAGTGAATTAAATCAAATAAATTGAATAATTTATTCAATTAATAGGAGAAGAGGGTTAAGATGAATTAATTAAATATTAATTTAATTAATTATTGATTGATGGTCAAATAATCAAATAAATAATAAATATTTATTTAATTAAGTGGACATATTTATGTGACTACAATGACTATTCCAAAATGTGTTGGGTTACTTTTCTCACAGAAAAAATATGAAGCATTTGGGAAATTCAAACTATTCAAAGTAATGGTAGAAAATGAAACCAGCAAGATAATCAAATGTTTGAGATCAGATCAAGGAGGTGAGTTCACATCTAAGGAATTTAATACATTTTGTGAAGTGAATGGGATCATAAGATAGTTGTCAGCACCCCAAGCACCCCAGCAGAATGAAGTTGTGGAAAGGAAAAACAAAAGTATCTTAGATGCAGCCAGAAGTATGATATCAGAAGCAAATCTACCTCATATATACTGGAGAGAAGTGGTCAATACAACTATTTATACATTCAATAGAGTTCACATCAGAGGAGAAACTGGTAAGACCCCACATGAACTATGGTTTGATAATACTCCTACTCTTAAATATTTCAGAATATTTGGAAGTAAATGTTATATTAGAAGAGATAAGTATATTGGAAAATTTGATCCTAGAAGTGATGAAGGAATATTTCTTGGTTATTCATCTAAGAGTAAGGCATATAGATGTTTTAACAAGAGATTGCAAAAAAATGTTGAGAGTGCAAATGTGAAAATTGATGAATAGTTTAGAGGAAATTCAAGGTACATAGACTCTGAACCGACAATAGAGATAATCACAAATGAACCTATTGTGAATACACTAGTACAGAATGGTGATCCAGTTACACCGGCATCATCTAGAGATTCAATAGTCACTGAAGAACAACAACAAGTAAAAACACCCCAGTATGTAAGATTGAATCATTCTGAAGATCAGATAATTGGAAACAAATTTCAAGGACTTATGATTAGAGGAAGATTGGGAAATGAGGAGGTATGTCTTATTTCTCAAATTGAACCTGTATATGGTGAAAATGGATAACAATAATGATGTTGGAAGACTAAATGAATTCAACCACAAAACCCTAGCCTAACAACAACAAAGATCCACCATAACATATGAAGATTACCTAAGACAATGCAAATCAAATGAAATCACAAAGATTATACCATCACATGTCCAATAGGGTTTTGATCTCCATTCTTCCTATCTCCATTGATCTTGCTTGATATATTTGTTCTCAGGTTTTTTATGTGCACAAGAGCTCAACAAAGAACGGAAATGTGGTTGCAAGTAGGCTTGATTACATATGCAAGTTCGAAAGCGTAGTCGGGGCTGAATGCATAGTGAGGGTTTGATAATGAAGGAAGCATCTCCTTATATAGAAGACACTATATGAAATGGAGGGATAAGATTGAGAGGTGTAAAAAGAGGTCGGCTATGATTAGAGGGTAGGTAGAGGAAATAATAAAATAATGAGAGGGATAGGAAGTGTATGAATTAAGAGATGAATGACATGTGTCATGGGTGGAAAAGGCTAATGAATTAATTAAATAAATAAAGATTTATTTAATTAATAGAAAAAGTGGGATAATTAAATAAATAAGATATTTATTTAATTTAGGAAAATGATAATTTAAATAAATAAATGTATTTATTTAAATGAGAAATAAGGCTAGAAGAGGATAAATGAATTAATTAAATAAATAAAGATTTATTTAATTAATAGAAGAATTAGGCTAAAGTAATTAAATAAATAAAATATTTATTTAATTAGATTGGACAATTTTAGGTGTCTACAGAACCTACATCAATTAATGAGGCATGTGAAGATAAATATTGGATTAAAGCAATGGAAGATGAATTGGAACAAATTGAAAGGAATAACACTTGGTCATTAGTTCCACGGCCTAAAGACAAAAATGTAATTGGAACTAAATGGGTTTTTAGAAACAAACTTAATGAAGATGGCATGGTAATCAGAAACAAAGCAATATTGGTGTGTAAGGGATATTCATAGAAAGAAGGAATTGATTACAATGAAAACTTTGCATCGATAGCAAGAATTGAGGCAGTAAGACTTTTATTGGCTTTTGCAGCACACAAGAACTATAAAGATATCAAATGGATGTTAAATGTACATTTCTAAATGGAGATCTTGAAGAAGAAGTTTACATTGAGTAACCTGATGGATTTTCTTTGACAGATAACAAAGACATGGTTTGCAGGTTAAGAAAAGCTTTATATGGATTGAAACAAGCTCCTAGAGCTTGGTATGCAAGATTGGACAAATATCTTTTGAAGCTTGGTTACACAAAAGGTAATGCTGACAACAATCTATACTACAAAGTGACTAATGATGACATCTTGGTTATTGAAGTTTTTGTTGATGATATAATCTTTGGAGAAGAAGATGGTTTGTGTAAAAATTTTTCTAAAAAAATGCAACAAGAATTTGAAATGTCTATGATTGGAGAAATAAAATTCTTTTTAGGATTGCAAATTTCACAGACTGATAAAGGTATATTCCTATGTCAATCTAAGTACTTGAAGGAATTATTAAAGAAATTTGGCATGGAAAATTGTAAACCGGTAAGCACACCTATGACTATAAATGATAAATTATCTTTGAAGGATGAATCTACACCTGTTAATCCAACTAGATACAAATCTATGATAGGAGGTTTACTGTATTTGACACAAACAAGACCTGATATTATGAATGCAGTATGTATTGTTTCAAGATTTCAAAGTAATCCTAAAGAAAATCATGAATCAACAGTGCAAAGATTTTCCAGTACCTACAAGGCACTACAAATCTTGGTTTATGGTATCCTAGAGATGAAAATTTTGACTTATGTGCATACACAGATGCTAATTGGGCAAGGGATGTGGATGACAGAAAAAGAACCACTGGTGGAGCATTTTTTCTTAGCAGGAGACTAATTTCATGGTTGAGCAAGAAACAAAGTTGTACAAGTTTATTAACAACAGAATCAGAATATGTTGTAGCAGCAACTAACTGTACATAGGTATTATGGATCAAGAAAATGTTGAAGGGCATAAAGGTAAATTGCAAGGAACCTATAACTATTTACTATGACAATACAACAACAATTGATATATCAAAGAACCCGGTACTTCACTCTAAAATTAAACATGTTTCTATCAAACTGAACTTTCTAAAAGAGAATGTTGAAGCAAAAGAAGTGAAATTGGTTTATGTGTGAATACTAAAGAGCGGATTGCAGATATTTTTACAAAGCCTTTGCCTAAGGAAACATTTGAGAATCTTAGAGAGCAACTTGGAGTCCTACCCCCACCAGTAGAGACTTAGACAGTTGATGTTTGTCATCAACTGACAGAATTAACAGAGAAATCTTTTATTCCAGTTTTGATGAGGAGAGCTACTTCTTAGGGGGAGTAGTTGGTATATTGAATGAGTTGGTATTTTCTTTGAACTAATTGTATTTGGTTTTGTATTGCTTTGGCATTTGATGTCAAAGGGAGAGAGATTGATATGAAAAAACACATGGATAACACATATTAATCCTAGGGGGAGAGACTTTATCCCTTGGGGAGAAATTATTACTTGGAGAGATTTTATTTATTTATTTATGGTTATGATCTCTGTGGGAGATTGTTGATTTTTGGTTTTTGGCATTTATGTTTTGGCACTTTGATGGTTTTTCCATCTCGTGTTGCCATCAATGCCAAAGGGGGAGATTGTTGGTATTTTGGATGTGTTGATATTGTTTTGTCATTGATGTCAACACCTGTCATCACTTGTCAACACTTATCAGCATTTGGAGACTTTGGTTATGTTCATTGGTAAGACAGAGACTTATGCAAGACACTAGTATTTGGTTCACCAACATATTATATTGTTCATTAACACTTGGAATGACTTGGAAACTACTTGGTTATGTCGAAGACATTATTCGATCACTTGGTTTTGGCGATTTGGTTAATTGTTTATTCGGGTTTGCATATTTGTTGTTACCGGCAAATAGGTCCAGGATAAGCACCGACAGACTTGTCTATTCCAGATCAGCATGACATGTTATGGAGATGATTTATTATTATTGTAAATGCATTGAGCCGACATCATGCATCGGATATTGATTTGTTTGTAATTGATTTTATTGTAATATCTTTTAGTAAGCCGACCTATTCAATTGGTCTTAGGTTATGGTATATATGTAAGATCTTATTTGTAAGATTGGATAGAGATGGGATTGTGAATGCGAAAAGGATTGCAATAAGGTATATGTGAAAATAAGAAGAGCTATACACCCAAACATCATTTGAAGGTTGAAGGAAGATTTTTGTGAAGGCAATAAGAACTACACCGATACTGAATCCAACATATGAAGATGCTATTTGCAACACATTATCATTGGATTTAACCATCCAATTATAGTCAGTGTGACTCTCATTTTGTGATTAAGCAGTGATCTCTAGGCAGTTGGCCTTTCTGCATGTGCAGAATCCATATTGTAAACACATACTATCTGCAGTAGTATCATCTGATTGTGGGTAAGGCTTCCCACCGTGGTTTTTTCCCTTACAAGATTTCCACGTACAGATATTGGTGTTATGTGTTGTGGATGTTATTGTCTTTCTATTTCATGCATTAATCTTTACCGGTGTTGCAATTAACTATTAAGACTATCTACCGACATAAAGTTTGGTTTATCGGTATTATGCATTAAGTTTTGATTAAGTTAATTTTGGTTGAATTTATTGGACAACTGATTCACCCCCCCCCCCCCCCCTCTTAGTTGTCTCTGAGACCTAACAACGATGCCTTAGGACACCATACTACCCATAACAACACCAGATTATGTTATAAGGGGCCATATGGTGTCCTAAGGGGTCATAGGACACCAGATGACCCCTTAGGACACCATGTGACCCCTTAGAACACCATATAGTGTTGTTATGTGTCATATGGTGTCCTAAGGGGTCATATGGTGTCCTATGACTCCTTAGGACACCATATAACCCCTTACGTGTTGTTAGGGTTCACATTATGTCCTAAGGGGTCATATGGTGTCCTATGACCCCTTAGGACACTACATGGTGTCATTATGGGTCGTATTGTGTCCTAAGCGGTCATTAGGTGTCTTAAGGGGTCATAACACACCATATGACCCGTTAAGACACAATATGATCCCTAATGACACCTAAGGGGTCATATGGTGTCCTATGACCCCATAGGACACAATATGATCCCTAATGACACCTAAGGGGTCATATGGTGTCCTATGACCCCATAGGACACCATATGACCCCTTAGGACACTATACGACCCATAACGACCTCATATAGTTTAGCATATTGGTTTATAGGGTCTATGGTTATTGTATAGGGTCGAGGATTTAGCATATTTGGTCATACAATCTAGGGTATTTGTTATAGGTTTGAAATGGTTTAATTTTTATGGTTGTGGCTATCAAACTATAGGGTATAGATTATAGATTATAGGGTATAGAGTAGAAATTTATCAAAGGTTAAAAAAATTCAATGGAAGTCATTTGGTTAGCGCCATATTTGGCACTAGACAAATGAGCTGCACTAAAAAACGGTTATGTGGGACCCTTGACCCATGATCCAAGCCCACATTCTCTCATTTTGTCTTCTTTCGGTGCATGATCAAACAAAAAAATGCTTTTTGCATGGTGTTGACATTTTATGCAAGGTTATTTTATACATTCCATCAGCTCTCCACCACCTTTTTTTTTCATTTGATAACGTCAAAAAGGAAGAACATAGTTTTTTTTATCAAATTTGAATAATTGAGGTAATATTTTCTTGTTTTTAGAATTCAAATACTTATTAAGTGTTATTTTGTTTAAATGTTAGAATAAAAGTGTGAGTCAAAATTGATTATAATCCTATTAGATTTACATTAGATTTAACAATGCATTTGAAGGAAGTTGCATAAGAAAACTATTTGTTTAGTGGTTTAAAACAAAATTTGCAATTTCATACATCCTTTTTAAGATCTTAAGAAATAATTTAAAAAAGGAATACATGAAATAATTTCAATTTCATATATCCATTTTAACATATGCATAATTAGGACAGTCATAGGTGCATTAGGACTGTCCTAACATAATTAGGATAGTCATAGATCCATTAGGGCTGCCCCTTATGCCTCTTGAAATCTATTTATGAATTCACTTTATTCTCTTTTGTGTGCATGTACATGTAGAAATCATCATCATGTCAAGGAAATGACCAAAAAATGTAACACCGGAAGAGCGTGAAGCTAAAAATGCAAAAAAAAAGAGAAGGAATGAAGCAACTTCGTGAAGAAAGGAAATTGAATACCATAGAAGAAGAGGTGCCAATTGAAGAGGAACATGAAATATCCATCTAATCTAAGAGAGAGAGACAAAATTGGCCACACAAAGGCAATGAATGCAAAACCTTCGTGCAATGAGATAATTTAATCCTGAGGTTGAGAGCATGTCTACCACAATTTAAGTTGAAGGCACCCCATCTCTTACATCTCAAGTTGAAGGCACACCATCTCTTATTGGCACACCGTTGGTATCTACAACATCTCATATTGAATGCACTCCCTCTATGACATTTGACGTTGCAAGTGCTTCATGACTAACATCAAGTATTGGAGCTACACCATCTTGTACACCTCAATTTCAAGGTATGTCATCATTTTCATCTCCGGTTGAAGGTATGCCACCTATCCCTAATGTTGTTGACATTCCTAATCTTGAGGTAACTCAAAGTTTGAAAACACCTCCTAGAGTTTTGCATAGAAAGCCTAAGTATTTGATTGATATTGATGCTAATGTTTTAAAACCAATGGTTGACAAGATTCTGAAGCGTACTTGTCAAAGACATGCTAACCGGATATGGAAAATATTTTTTGAGCCTTTAAATGAGACATGAAGATGTCAACTATTTGTTGAAATGATGAGAAATCTGAAATTTAGGCCCGTAATGAATATTCTTGGGCTAAGAACATCGATTGAATCAAGCGACAAATCTATTGTGAAGAATCTAATGAATGCATATGATACTGTTGGTTCTAACTCACACACAAAAGATAGTAATGCCACACGACGTGTCATTACATCAACAATTGTAAGCACTCAAACTAAGAAAGCTCGCCTCCTTGGAAAGACAAGTAAACAATTGAAGATAAGTAGACAAACTCTAATGAGAGCTATGGGAAGGCGACAAAGAGAAGAGGATCCATATAACAATGAGTTATGGGCATTTTCTGGTAGATTACCACGGAAAGATAAAGCAATTGTTGAATTCTTGAGATCCCTAATTGAAGATTTTTGGAAGAATAACACAAGGGTCTCTCCAAATCAAAGAGATGTTGTAAGAAGGAGGACTGGTAGTAAAATTCGTGATCCAAATCCGAAACATTTTTTGGATATGACTCAAACACAATTTTTTGCCAAGTTTCAATGTATGTATCCTCAAATTAAAATTAGTCAAAGATTCTTTGAAATAGTAAAGCCTTTTTATGTCAAAATAAATCACACACACATAACTTGTTGTTGTAGAGTACATATTGAATTTTCTAACCATTATGATGTTTATCAACACATATGTATAGATTTGCATGCTAACAATGTTTTGCAGTAATGCAACATAAATGGTCCACCGACATCTTCAAGGGAATTCATATCTAGCATCTTATGTGAAAGAGTAGATGGTCAAGTATATTACAATAACTGTTGCTTGGATGGCACATGTGTTGATTGTGGTGGATTGCGACATTTACAAATTTGTCAACATATGGATATTGGACAAGAAATTGGTAATGAATTAGTAGAATTTGGAAAATATAAGACATTGGCCTACATGCTAAAAGATGGAAAATAAGCAAAAAGGTGTGAATTTGTTAGTGAGAAGATTCCAGTGTATTAGTTTATGGGCATCTTTCATGAGAATATAGTGTATGAGTATGCAAGGCATAACCATTGAGCTTGTTGGTTGGAATCACAATTTAAGTTATGCAAGGACACATTTCCACTTCATACA
>NC_081414.1:223910732-223958232 GCF_030272615.1 Cryptomeria japonica | reverse complement strand
CTAACCCATAGGTATACCCTTTGGACCTTTGGAAAAGCCTAAAAACTTACCCTAGGAGTCCATTAAACCCTTAGGAAACCCCACTGAAGTTTACCTACGGGTCAAGCTTGAGTTGACCACTCCCATGACTCCCTACCCAAGGCAGATTTGGGACCACACTCAAGTTTTTGAATGGCTTAGGTAGAAACAAAACTCCCTCCAAGAGACAAGTCAAATCAATGACACTTAATCAGCACATGTGTCAAGTGACACAACAAAAATACAATATAAAAATTACACATGGAAAATTGGTCTCTTGAAGGATTACATAATTACATATAAATTAAATTTTACACTCAAGCATTATACACATCACAAATAAAATACATTACAAGGGAAGGGTGTTGTCTCTCCAAATAGACAACTCCCGGCTTAACAAACGCACATTGGTCTAGGCTTGGTTCTCCATTAAATTCCATGGTCACATGGATAATTTTCCTGCGCATCTCAATTAACACATTAGTAACTCCAAATAATCACAATTATTCATAATCAAATACATGGATTCCATTGCAAATCAAACACTCATACATTAGGCAACAATAATTCAATTTCTCATTTGTTTTCACATTCAATTTCACACAAGAAATCAACATAATTTCCCAAAAATGAACCATTCATAAATATGCATCATTTTTCTTTCATCAAAATAAAATCCTGCAAATGACATTCACCATCATAATGTAATTCTATTCTAGTAATATATCTACGGTTTCATAATCATCATGCATGAAATAAAACATCAACAAATGTCAGTGTGATCCAAATCATGGAATCATATAAGTTCTAAGTCCATAATGCATAAAATAAAGCATCCATAATAGTCTCAATATGCAAATAACTGAATCGGGGTAGGGCCTCACACCCTCCCCCTCTAGGCATGAACTTCCTCCTGGAGTTCATCAAAAAGGTGGGGGTACTGTGATCTCATAAGTACTGCATCCTCCCATGAGGCTGTGACCTCATCATAGCAATCCTACTGGACCCTAACCTGGTCCAGCTCTCGCCCTCGAAGGCTCAGCGTCTAGCATGCCAAAATGCGAATGGGCTCCAAAGCTAGCTGCCCGTCCGACTCCACCTGCAAGGCATCCCAATCTAGAATATGAGACTCATCATAGATATACTTCCTCAAAACTGAAACATGAAACACATCGTGGATGCGTGACAGGCTAGGTGGCAATGCTAGACGGTAGGCAACCGGCCCTATCCTCTCAAGGATCTCAAAGGGTCCTACAAATCGAGGTGCGAGCTTAGAACCCTTTCCATAACGGATTGGACTCTTATGCGGTCGCACTCTCAAGAAGACTCTGTCCCCAACTGAGTAGCTACGATCAACCCTCTTTGCATCTGCATATTTCTTCTGTCTATCCTGTGCCTCTCTAAGACGCTACCTAATCAAATCCACCTGCTTCTCCATATCCCGAACTATCTCTGGACCAATAGCAACTCTGTCCTCTATGCGGTCCCAACTCAATGGTGTCCTACAAGGCCTGCCATATAATGCCTGATAGGGTGGCATTCCCAAGGACGTGTGATGCCCATTGTTATAGGCAAACTCCACTAAGGGAAGATACTCTTCCCATCTGGTCTGGTGATCCATGACGTACATGCGAAGCATATCCTCTAACACCTGATTAACTCTCTCTGTCTGGCCATCCATCTCCAGATGATAGGTTGTACTGAAATTGAGCTTGGTACCCATAGCTGCCTGTAACGCCTTCCAAAAAGAGGAAGTGAAGAGGGAATCCCTGTCAGAAATGATCTTACGTGGAACACCATGAAGTCTGACAATGTCTCGCAAAAACACCTGTGCTACTGCTGGTGCTGTGAAGGTGGTACGAACTGGTGAAAAGTGAGCCACTTTGGTCAACTTGTCAACCGTCACCAAGATGGCATCGTGGCGGCGAGATGACCTAGGGAGACCAATGATAAAGTCCATGGATATAGTGTCCCACTTCCACTCTGGTATAGCATGAGATTGGAGCAACCCACCTGGATGACTGTGCTCCGCCTTGACTCTCTGACACTCAAGGCATCGGGCTACCAACTCGGCGATAAGCTGTCACATTCCTGGCCAATGATATAATTCTCTCAAGTCTGCATGCATCTTCTTGACCCCGGGATGCGCTGCATAAGGAGCTCTATGTGCCTCTGTGATAATGAACTCCCGCAATCCCCCGGAAGAAGGTACATAGATGCGCCCTCTATGGCGTAATAAACCATCTGACTCTAAGGAATAATCCACATATTTCCCTTCTACAGTTTCCTGAGATCGAATAGCCTCGCAAACCTCTAAATACCATCTGTCCTCTGGCAATCGCTGCAAGATCCGATCTCTCAAATCTGTGCTCATAGACATGGTGAATACCTCGTGACGTCTCCTACTCAAAGCATCTGCAACTACATTTTCTTTCCCTTTGATGTAGTGAACGTCAAAATCATACTCACACAAGAATTCCATCCATCTCCTCTGACGTGCATTAAGATTTGGCTGAGTAAATATGTACTGAAGGCTCTGATGGTCTGAGCGCAACTCAAAATGATGACCCAAAAGGAAATGTCTCCACCTCACCAGTGCATGCACTACGGCTGCAAGCTCAAGGTCATGAGTGGGGTAATTAAGCTCGTGAGTCTTGAGTTTCCTAGACTCAAAAGCTATAGCTTTGCCATTCTGCATAAGTACTGCTCCTAAACCATCTAGGGAAGCATCTGTGCAAACCATGAAATCAGCTGATGGATCTGGTACTACAAGGATAGGTGCGGTAGTAAGTGCCTTTTTAAGCTCCTGAAAGGCCTTCTCGCACTTCTCCGTCCACTCAAACTTCTTCCCTTTACGCTGAAGAGAAGTGATAGGATGAGCAATTCTAGAGAATCCCTCAACAAAACATCGGTAATAACCTGCTAGGCCCATGAAGCTCCTGACCTCTGTCACACTGGTAGGTGTTGGCCAATCCATAATGGCTCTGATCTTTGATGGGTCTACTGAGATCCCATCACCGGATATAACATGACCAAGGTACTTGATCTCAGTCCTAAAGAAAGCACACTTCGACAAACTGCCATACAACTGATTTTCCCTCAAACACTGCAACACCTGTCTCAAGTGCTCCTCATGTTCCTCCTCATTCCGTGAATATATCAAAATGTCGTCGAGAAACACAATCACAAAGCGGTCGAGGAATGTACGGAATACTCCATTCATGAGACTCATAAAAACTGCTGGGGCATTCGTAAGACCGAACGGGACCACAGTAAACTCATAGTGGCCATATCTAGTGCGAAATGCGGTCTTGTGGATGTCACTTTCCACTATTCTCAACTGATGGTACCCTGATTTTAGATCAATCTTGGAAAATACCTTGGCACCCTGAAGTTGGTCAAACAAATCATCGATCCTGGGCAATGGATATCGGTTCTTGATGGTTACTTTGTTCAACTGACGGTAGTCCATGCATAATCGGAGAGATCCATCTTTCTTCTTCACGAAGATGACTGGTGCACCCCAAGGGGATACACTAGGGCGAATGTGGCCCTTTTCTAGGAGTTCCTCAAGCTGAATCTTGAGCTCATTAAGCTCATTTGTAGTCATTCTATATGGTGCTCTTGAAATAGGTTCGGCTCCTGGAACAAGGTCTATATGAAAGTCAATCTCTCTACGGGGCGGCATACCAGGTAACTCTGAAGGAAAAACATCTGCAAATTCTCTAAGGATAGGATGGTCATCAATAGATGGTTCCTTTTCCTCTTCTTCTTCTCTATCACTAATGGTGATGGCAAATAACTGACATCCCTTTTGCATGCTCCGCTTAAGCTGCATGGCGGAGATCATACGAAGAGACACGGGTCTCTGAATTCCAATGATCACTATAGGAGAACCATGATCATCCTCACACTCGATCCTTTTCAGGCGACAATCCATCTTGGCTCTGTGGGCATAAAGCCAATCCATGCCAAGTACAACGCCATATGATCCAAGTGGTGTAACTCTAAGGTCTACTAAGGTGGTGATGTTGCCAATCTGAAGCTGACATCCCTTAACCTCTGATTCCACTAACACTCTAGCCCCTGAAGCTAATTCCACTTCCCAACTGACCTCTTGCCTAGTTGCCACTAGCCCGCAATGCTCCACAACCAATGGAGATATAAAAGAATCAGTAGCTCCTGAATCAAATAATATAGATACACTGCTACCTCTGATCATACCTGCTACCTCAATAACCGTGGCCTGATGCTCTGCCTGGCGGTTGTCAACCGCTGCGAAGACTCTGTGGGACTTGCCCATGTCCCCAACTGTCGGCTCTGATGCTGCCATCCTCTGATTCCCTGTCATCTGACCCTGAGGACACTCCCTCGCTATGTGTCCCATGGCTCCACATGTGAAGCAAGGGCCTCGTGCCTGAAACTGTACTCCCTGTGGTCTGGAGAAAGACTGTCCCCCTGTCCTACTAGAACCACTGTACCCACCTCTAGAGGACTGCTGAGTCCTAGCCGGAGGTGTGTAAGGAGCCTGAGATTTCTGATCTCTTTTCTGACCCTGTGACTGCCACTGCTTGGGCTTTGTGCCCTGCTGATTCTGCGGAGGCTTTTGCCTCTGGTTTTGCTGTGACTGCTGCGGAGGAGGGGGTTTGGAGAACCCCGATGAGTGCCTGTTGTTACCTTTCCAATGGGGTTTCTGAAACCCATAAGTCTGTGGTGAAGGATTACGGTTCTGAAACCGATCCTTCGAGTCATGTGGTCTGCCCTGAATCTCCTCGGCTATCAAAGCCTTCTCCACGGCAACCCGAAGGCTCCCTGGAGCGGCCATTCTTACTGGTCCTGCTATGCCGGAATTCAATCCTCTGATAAATCGGTTGACAAGAAGCTTTTCATCTTTCAGGTAGTCTACATAAGGCAATAGTTCAAAGAACTTGTTCTCGTACTGTGTCACTGACATACCCTTCTGCTGGAGGTCATGAAACTCATCCACCCTACGCTGTCTGAAATGCTCTGATAGATACCTCTCCTTGAATCTCTCTGTGAAAATCTCCCAAGTGAGGGTCTCTATCTCTAAGCCGCACTTATATTCTTCCTGTCTCCACCATGTGGAGGCTGTTCCTCGCAATAGGTGAACCGCTACACGTGCTTTTAGATTGCTCTCATAAGAGCGCAATGCAAAGCACCTATCTAGGCTTAAAAGCCATGCCTCTGCCTCTACTCCATCGGTAGATCCCCCAAATGATGGTGGCTGAAGACGCATAACCTCTCTGATTAGATCCCCTGGATCCTGACGTGCCCTCTCAATATACACTGGTGCTACGACTGGAGGTGGTGCTGGTAGGTGAATAGGTTCGGGCTCATGCACAGCCTGACTCTCTACGGGATTAGGAGGTGGACTCCTACTCCGTTCCCGTTCCACTGTTCTATGACTTCCTGAGTTCTGGTTCTCAACGTTGTGGTCTACTGTTGGAAGCCTATTCTGTACTAATCCAATCAGGTTCTGAAGGGCTACCAAGATGTCTCGGTTTGGGTCAACTGATTGCTCGGGAGGAGCTACCGGGTTCACTTCCTGAACCGATTCCTCCCTAATGACCTCTTCGCGTGCCATGCGTGCACGCCTAGGGCCTCTACCACGTTTGCGAGCTTGTCGCGTAGTTGGAGGCATCCTTTTTAAGAAAATAAAATAAAATGAAATAAATAACTATTTTAGGAGAAAATATTTTAGCTAATTTTAAAAATAAAATTAAATACAATTTAAATAATTAAACAATTATAGCGAAACGTAATGGAGTAAGGTTCCCTAGTGTTGGCAACCTTGCTCTGATACCAAAATGTCATGCCCGACTTTAGGGCACGAACGGAAATTTTTCTTTTAAAAATATTTAACTAATTATCGACTAACTAAATTAAAATAATGCAACTTAGTGGGATTAACTTAAATAAATAATTAATATTCCAAAATGGCGAATTAATCTCGACCATATACTTGATAAAATTTAACTTATTTATCTATCTAAATCCACCAGGATTCCTAATTTAGTTATCCTGGTAATTTAAAACCCCTTAATTAATTGAAGCCCCCATAGCCTAAAATCACTTTATTAAATTTAGACCCCCATAATTTTAAACTACGTTATAATCATTTACTAAATTTGGCCCTCTTGGCCCTACAAGGAAATTAGAGATTACATCTCTTTATTCTTTTAATTTATATATATATATATTTTTAAAATCTAATCCACCTAAAAAAAACAAAAAAAAAACTTCTATCTAGTCTCCTCTACTCATGCCCAAATTTAACAAAAGCATTTGAAATTTAACTTTACATCTAACAGTTTTATTACAAATTAAATTTCAATTTAATCTTACTTTTATATATATATATATATATATATATATATATATATATATATATATATATATTTTACATAAATATCTATATACTAACTTATGAGTTTGTAAAAATAAGTTTATAATTTCATTCCAAGAAAGAGAGGGATAAAATGAGTCCCCCTTTTTTTTAAAACGTGCTTCCCTCCAAACCCGTTTTATTTTAAAAAAAAACAAGTGGGTGTTTGCCCTAACCCGAATTAGGGTTAGGGCGGAATGTGATAATATCTTTTATGTATTTCTTTTTCTTTTTCATTTTGCTGTGTGTCACGCACAGGGTGTGTAGGGAAGGGTCGGCGGCCGAGCAAACAGCACGCAGGGCGGGCCGAGCCAAACCCTCACCCCCCGTTTATTTTTTTTTGGGCGCGTTAGTGCTAGTGATCGCAGCGGAGGAGGGGACGAATGGTGAAAACCCACACTCCCCGCGGCGTTTTTGCTTTATTTTCCCTGCTTACTTGTACCCCCGGAGTGTGGAGAGGCGAGGGCGTGGCGAGGAAAGGGAGGGGAGACGGGGTGCGGAAGGCATCGCAGCGCGGGGCACCGCCGCAGGCTGCGGCGTCGCCGCTCGCAGACTGCGGGGCGCCGCAGGCTGCGGCCGCCGCCGCCCGGCGCTGCGGCCCACGTTAACCGAGCGCCTACTTGCTGTTAGAAGTTTATTTTCGCAGGGTTTCAAACGGGTTTAAAACCCTCGGCACTTGATGTGATTTAGCATGGTTTGTTTTAAATAAAAGAAACAATATATATATAGTTATATATATATATATATATATACACAGGTTTAAATAATTTCAGTTACAGAGTCTCAGTTTGGCAGATTCTTAATTAATATATATATATATATATACACACATACATACATGTATGGATGTATATATATATATATATATATATAAATATATATATGTATTTATATATATTGGTGTAGTTTTATGTTTTAAATGACTTACATATCAGGCCTCTGTTTTCTGTAATGTAATATTAACAGTGCTGTGAAATTTTTATTTCAAAAGGAATAAAACAGAAATATATATATATATATATATTCCTTTATCATATTAACAGTTTTCTCCATTTCTTGAAATATTAAATTCTGTAACAAAACTGTGTTATTTTTGTTATAACTGATTTGAAGAACAGTAAATAATATATATATATATATATATATATATATATATATATATATATATATATATATATATATATATATATATACACATACATACATACATATATATATATATATATATATTTGAAGAACAGTAAATAATATATATATATATATATATATATACATATATATATCTATATATATATACATATATATATATATATATATATATATATGTTTTATATTTTACCATTTAAGTTACTTGAAAATCCCTTTTTAAAATGCCTAAGAACCATTCATTTATTCATAGCAGATTGCTTAATGAGAAAAGATCCTATATGTATTTATATATTTTTTTTTTCCTCTCCTTTTTGCAAGAAATAAACTAATTTAATAAACTTCTTTTCTGCAATAGCCAGGAAATAAAGGACTGTTTCCATTTAAATTTACAGCAACCTAGTTTCATCTATTTGCAGCATATATGTAAAATAAATGCATCTATTTTTCCTTCTTGTTAAACATAAAAATTCCCATACAATCCAATACACTATTTCTCTCATTTGCAGCTAACTAAAATAGTGAAAACATCATGTATTTCTTTAACAGATTTGAATACCATGAGCATGCTTACAAAGAAGTTTGAAGTTTAAAACAACTACATTTCCCTTTTTAAGATAATAGAAATACATTGCTACATTATTTTTTTTTGAAAATAAAAACACAATGTCCATCTCTTTCTTTTACAAGCTAATGATGCATACAAACATCCTTCTTCACATGTAAATAAACACTATCTAGCCCACCCTTTTTTTTTTTGAAAGTAAATACTACACATGCTCTCTTTTCTCTTTTTATACACACTTCTACTTTGAATCTATCTCCCTTTTTGAAACACCTTTCTGCAATACAAAAAAAAATCAGCCACATAGCTCTTTATTTCATCTTTTCCCATTCCCTTGCAACCTGCAAATAAACACATTTTGACCATGGGAAGCTCACCTCCCAGCCTAGGCTTACTAGAAGCCACCCCCGAGCTTGGAGAACCAAGCACTAGACGGGCTGCAAACATACAAACTCTACACAAACATAGGAAAACACTTACATTCAAATTTCCCTTCCCAAGCTTCACATTCACCACTTTCATGGTGACTCTTCCATGGGTGGAAGTGGACCAAGTACCTATGGGGAGAATGCATGCCAAAACAATACAACATAAGCCACCTCATGGCAACACAAATGCAACCAAAAATACTTCCTCATTCCTTATGCCCCCCAAAAGGCTCATGGCCATATTTACTCCCCTTATGACCCCCAAATGCATACACAAGGCTATGCATCAAGGGTCACCAAGGACACCCTTGAGAACACTCTCCACAAGGAGAGCCTCTCACCCATGGCTGTCATACTCCTTCCACCCCAAGATCTTCCTACCCTCCCAAGAGTAGGAGATCTTGGACACTCCCAAAACAATAAGAACACAAACAAAATACAAAGAAGAGAACTACACATTTTACTTCAACAATAAAAACTTCATAATACACATTCTTACAAACAACTCTTTTCTTTCACAAAACAACACAAACTAACATTTACAACATAACAAGAGAAAGAAGGGAGTAACCAACCTTATTCTGCCAAAAGGTTTGCTAACTTTAGTTGGGGATGAGCTGCCCAATTCCACACTAACTTTCTCCAAAATTCCACTAAAAATGTCAAACTCCTACTAACTTTCTCAAACAAGCAAAATCTCCCAGAAAGGAGAGTGGGTGATTACTCACTAAGTTTGCAAATTCTTGCCTAAGAAGGCCTCTCACACACTTCCCAACCCCTTGGGTGAGGTGTGAGTTCCCATTGGTTGCCCTTCCCAAACCCTTGCACATTACTCAAATTGGAAAGGGAAAAGGTGGAAGAGGATGGGGAAGAGAGTTTAACTCCTAAGGGGAAGGTTCTCTATCCTAGGAAGAACTTTCCAAGTTCAATTTTCGTGCATCTTGAAAACACCACTTTTTGAAGTGACTTCATAGTCACATGGGAGAAGCCACATGTTGCAAAACACCCCTAACCCATAGGTATACCCTTTGGACCTTTGGAAAAGCCTAAAAACTTACCCTAGGAGTCCATTAAACCCTTAGGAAACCCCACTGAAGTTTACCTACGGGTCAAGCTTGAGTTGACCACTCCCATGACTCCCTACCCAAGGCAGATTTGGGACCACACTCAAGTTTTTGAATGGCTTAGGTAGAAACAAAACTCCCTCCAAGAGACAAGTCAAATCAATGACACTTAATCAGCACATGTGTCAAGTGACACAACAAAAATACAATATAAAAATTACACATGGAAAATTGGTCTCTTGAAGGATTACATAATTACATATAAATTAAATTTTACACTCAAGCATTATACACATCACAAATAAAATACATTACAAGGGAAGGGTGTTGTCTCTCCAAATAGACAACTCCCGGCTTAACAAACGCACATTGGTCTAGGCTTGGTTCTCCATTAAATTCCATGGTCACATGGATAATTTTCCTGCGCATCTCAATTAACACATTAGTAACTCCAAATAATCACAATTATTCATAATCAAATACATGGATTCCATTGCAAATCAAACACTCATACATTAGGCAACAATAATTCAATTTCTCATTTGTTTTCACATTCAATTTCACACAAGAAATCAACATAATTTCCCAAAAATGAACCATTCATAAATATGCATCATTTTTCTTTCATCAAAATAAAATCCTGCAAATGACATTCACCATCATAATGTAATTCTATTCTAGTAATATATCTACGGTTTCATAATCATCATGCATGAAATAAAACATCAACAAATGTCAGTGTGATCCAAATCATGGAATCATATAAGTTCTAAGTCCATAATGCATAAAATAAAGCATCCATAATAGTCTCAATATGCAAATAACTGAAAATGTCAAACTGAATCGGGGTAGGGCCTCACATTTGTCCTATGCATGTTTTATGAAATGTCTTCATCATCGCAAGTGTGATTATCACTTGCTTTTCCCTTTTTTCACTTAGTGTGAATTTTAGGTGTAAATTGGGTTCATAAACCCGACTTACACCAAGTGTGAATTATAGGTGCAAATCAAGTTTATAAATCTTATTCACACCTCTTTACACCCTTTTCCCCCCAACGTGTAAATCGGGTTTGTAAACCCAAAATGCACCTTAGCAAGTGCAAATCAGGTTTACTAACCCGATTTGCATGTATTTATGGTACTTGGAGTTATTAATTATGTCCTTTTGTAATTTGATTTGGAGTCTTTCCCTTGGTTTTAAAATTCATTTCCTTTGCATTTTCACTTTGTTTCTCACATTCAATCCAAGCCAAGATCATGTAGGAGGGAATTCATTTTGGATTTCATAAGAGTTATCCCCATTATTTTTGGGTAAGTTTCTTACCTTTTGTTCTTTCTTTTGATGCATCGTATCACATTTTGAAACCCTTGATTATTGATCATTTTTATTTCCAATAATATGTTCTCAATGTTTTTCTTTTCATTCAATGCATAACCATATCGTGGTGTCATTTGGGTTTATTCGCTCAAACAACATCATGATTATGGTGTTTCTTGGGTTGATACACTCAAGTGACACCCTTCATTGCCCATTGATTATTTTTGCAGTTTTTTGAACACCCTGTTTCGGTGGAGTATGTGTTTGTGAACTTGAACTACATCAAATTTTATTGGAGTTCCTATTCATTAACTCGTGCTCCACCTTTCCTCTTTAAAATTATTGTCTCTATAGTGTATGGTGAGGTCATAGGCCCATCATTCACCCTAGGTGACTTTGGTGCATGGTGGGTCGGTGACCCCACCTTGTACTTCACCTTTCTGTGTTTTTTATTATCTTTGTATTACCCTAGTGTAGGTGGAGTTCGGGTTTGTGAACCCGAACTACACCAAACTTTGGTGGAGTTTGGGTTCACCAACCCACACTCTACTTATCTTACCATTGTTTGTGAAGGTGGTGCACAACAAGGGTGTAGGCTCGTCATGCACCAAAAACCTTACTTGGTGCATGGTGGGTCTATGAACCTGCCCCACACCTTGCAATCCTTTGCCATAACTTTAGTGTATGGTAGGTTTATGAACTTGCCTTACACCTTATTTTGAGTTTTTCCCTTCTTTATTGTATGGTAGGTTTTTAAACCTGCCTTACAATTTGATTCACTCATCTAGGTGTATGTCAGATCTATAGGTCCAACCTACAACTACCTTTGTTTTTCCTAGGGTGCATTTTTTTGTAATTCAGGGATATGAAAACAAATTACACCTGTGAACCACACTTTGCCCAAAATATGTAATTCAAGCTTGTGGACTCGAATTACATCAAATACACACTCATAAATAAGGTTCATAGGCCCGATTTACCTTTGTACTATCATGACACAAGGAGGGTTTTTGAAACCATAATAACATTAAATAAATCTCATTCATGAGATTGGTCAATTTAAAATAAAAAAAATGGTTGGTTGAGTGCACTTTTCCAGTACTGGTGATTTTCCCTATGTTCTGGTATTGTTATTATACAAATGACAGGGGAATCTCCAAGCAAGAAGGCCATGAAGTTCAAGAAGGAAGACCCACATCCGGTCTTCCAACCTTCATCAATTTCATCAAACATAGATTGGATAAGGGACACTGAGATAGGTCATGTTTAACTAGCCGAGTTCTCACAAGAATTGAGCAGCCTCCTTCATACTACAAAATGGAGTCCATCAATAGTGGTATCCATTTAGTTGTGGTTTTTTCTATGTCTACTCAAGATACTAAGTTCATAAAAGATGCCATTGGTAAGAATTTGATTAGACTGGATGAAGACTTCTTTGACGCTCTTTTCAAGTGTCCTAATATTGAAAAATACTTAGACATTACCATACAATCAGCCTACTATGACAAAAATTCTAACAAATGTAGGAGGAACATAAATGACAATTGGTTGAAGACCCCAAGGCCAACAATTGCCAGATGGTTGGAGACTTTTCCTAGAAGTGATCTCAGAGAAGAAGTAAATGATTTGGTAACTCCCCCGAGTAGGGTAAAATGACTTCCCACTTATATCATCTATTATAAATGGATGTATCTATATCCATGCCACCAAACAAAACAAGGAGAAGATCTTCTAGGGTAAGCAAATTAGTGATGCAATATGTGAACATCTTATCAAAGTGCCAACCACTCTCAAGTTCTACATAAACCTCATATTTGGTGTATGTTGCAGCTTCAATGAGGTATTTTCTAGGATTATCCACAATAGGTGACTGAAGGCAAGTTATTGTACACAAGTAATACTCTTAGCTGGTGCTGAAGAATAGTCTCAATCACTTCAAAAGGGTGAATGATGCCTTCTTTAGATACCACATGTGCATGCTGGATAAGAATTTGTACAATAAAAGAGTGTCAGATCATGCTTGGAGGTTGTAAATAAATATGGATGCATTCTCTTGTAGTTCCCCACTTCCACATATCTCAGAGTAGGGTGTTTCAATGTGAACCCTTTATGTTGCCAAGGTACCCATCAAATAAAATTGTGTTGATGGAATTGGCTTATTAGATGGTGGCAATCCATGAGGCTCAATCAGGTTCCCACAAGACAAGTTTGAAGTTTACTTTGAGCATTGGCAAATGTTCCATCACTTTTATATTCAAAGCTAGGAAAATGAAGGAAGAGATGAGAAGAGTGATCATGAGGTTATTCAAGGCATGAATACACTTTGACTACAGGGGAATGAGGAACAAGTTGAAAAAGGCCTATGTTCATGTTCATCATGTTAAAGATGTATGGGTTGATTGCAGGGCTGAACATGATGTTAGAGAAGCTTGATTACCTTTGGCTCACACTTGATCAAATTATAGAGTTTGATCTTGTTGATATCCTTGAGGACCTAGAAGAAGATGATAATGTCCTAGACCTTACCTATGTTGAAAATAAGGTCTCATCAACTCCTTTTCCCCTCATTCAAAGGTCATTGAAAAAGTCAATCTCAATCAGAAATAGATTTCAAAGTATTCTCAAGAATACTAATTTATGGCTTGTAAGCAAGGGAATTCAGTTGAATTCCTTCTCCTTCGACTCTGATGATGATACAATTGGAACTATTGGGAGGAGATCAAAGATTAGAATGAAGAACAAACAATATTCCTCCACTCTCGTTAAGGCTCCCAAGTTGAAGTTCACAGTTGGAACCAATAAATGAAAATCTCAAGGAGAGCCATCAACATCTAATGTTCATGAGATGCAAGAACCTAAAATACAAGATGAATAATTGGAAGATGATCATCCTAATACAAAACTTATTGATGTTGATCAACTTGAGGATAATCAGGAGGGTGATCAAGAGCATGGTGAATATGATGAGAAAGGACTACTGCAAGAAGATAAGTCCCATATATCTCTATTGTAGGTATCTCTTTCTTCATCCATGATGCAAACTTCAATTTCTGATTCTGAATCAAAACCCTATATGGTCACATGTGTCTCTCCTAGCATGGTTTTTCATGTTTCTTCCATTAGTGCTAGTGAATTTGTCCTAGATACTCCATGATAACATTGGTAATGTTTTCTTTGCTTTTCCCAATTTGTCAGAAGTATTTGCCACACTGTTAGATGAATTTGAGAAGTTTCTGATAGAAATGGGTCCTAGACCCAATGAGTCATCCCTGGAGAATATTCCCACAATTATCACCATAATGTCACCTATTGTGACTACTACTCCTAAAGAGTCAATCAATCCCTCTCAAGTTGTGGTGATAGGTGATGATGGTGATTAAGCTTTGCCTCCATGGTTATTCTCTAATGCTCCCAAGATAAAGAAGAAAGTGGTGTCTCTTGATGATTTTGATTTTAGTCAGCTTGTCCCCACCAAACCCAAGGTCACCAAGAAAGATGAAACCTTGTCAAGGGTAAAAGTGGACAAAATAAGGAATAAATATGCAGAGGTTGTCATTCCTCCTCCTAATAAAGATATGGATCAAATTAAAGATTCATATTATGTAATCTAGAGGATTGAATTGGGAAAACAAATTCATTCAATTCTGCTTAGGGTGATGTTCAATCAACTTTAGATTCTCTCGTTGCCAGGTATGATGAAGACAAGGTTAAAAAGAATCAATTCAAGGCACGGGTTGAATATCTCACCATTGCCTAACTTAAGTCACTAAGTCTTTGTGTGATATTTTGCCAAGATCAAGAGCTCAATGAAAATTACAATAGAGAGACAAAATATAGGATAAGAATAAACTGTATTCTCATCAATGGATAAATGATCAATTGTTCCATTTCACATACAATGTAGATGAGCCTACTTATATAGGCAAGGCTAGGGATATGTGAGCACACAAACATGACATGTGGTTCAATAAGAAACAAGGGTAGGTAGGAAATAGGTGTGGGTGGGTAGGAGAAACAATATAATAGTCCACATGAGGTGGATCACCCACTGAATGTGGAGTGTAACAACAAGATCAACACCATAAAAGGTGGAAATTATCCTACACACACTATCCCAATGTGGCACAAACACCCAAGTGTCTTATACCCAAACTACTATGAAATGCATTTCCGAAGTAAACTTAAGTAAAGTGTAATAATATCCATGATGAATAATTTTTTACACCAACAACCCCCTTAAGTTTAACTTAGGGGAATGCACTTAAGTCTACAATGCAACTAAGCAATGCAAGATGGGTCCAAGCTACTAGGCCATGTTAGGTACTCATGTACAAATGTGAATGCATGAAAACCAATGCAATGAAATCTCTCACAAAGTGGGGAAAGAGAGAAAAACCCAATGGGAAAAAACCCTCCCCCAAAAGAGAGATGAAAAACTAGATACAAAGAACTCTCATAGAAGTATGTGAAGGACAAAACCCCATGTGAGGAAAAAAATCCCCCCCATATGAGAGAAGAAGAGAAGCTAGGAAGCCCCCCCTCAATGTGGAATCTGCACCAATGATAGAAGCTCGATGTATGAAGAAATTGCTCCATGAATGTCGAACAATATTCCTCCCCTTAGGAAGAAACAAAACCAAAGGTGTATCCATGAAGTCTCCCCAATCATGAAGGGAAGATGTATAAAGAAAACTCATGATGAAAGGAATCTCTGAAAACTGCTCAAGTGTCCCCATGTCGATGTTGAAAGATACCCCCTCCAAAGGTGGTAAACTGTGCCACATTGCTGAAAAAGGCACTCCCATATCTAGTGGAGATGGATGTAGAACATGTCCCAAAGACTCACATGTCTCCTCAAAAAATAAAGAGACCTCCTCCAACTGTTGTACATAAGTATCCACAATCATGTCAACCTTGAAAGAATGATCATGTAGAGAATGAACAAGAGGGTTAGAGTGTTCCCTCGCAACAATTGAAGAAGGATCATCCTCATCAAAGAGAAGATGAATGTCATCAATGATGTCTCCCAAATCTGCAATGTATGATTCCATAAATAAACCTGCAATGTCTGTCAAGTAATCATCCCATGAATCTGAAGCTGGAAGACAATGAATATCCTACTGCACTGAATCACATGAAGGCAAAACTGTCGCACTATCCACATCATCAGGTGCAATAGGTGATGTGATATCAATATGAGGAGATGAAATACAAGACTCAAGAACGGGTTCACATGTGAGAATCCCCATGTTCAAGTGCCCAAAGTTCTCCTCAAAATCTGAACCATCACAAGAAGTGTGATCATCATGTGTAGAATCATCAAATGTGAAATCATCATCATCAACAAAATTTGAAAAGGAGTATAACCGAGATGCATGTTCAACCACCCCAGTCGCAATGATAGCTCTAGTCTCCAAGTCTCTAATGAAAACTGACTCAGGTGTGAACTCCACAACTCTCTTAGTTGCGCCATGTGTGATTTGATAGATAGAAAGGAGATTGTTTGTCTAGTGGGGTACACACAACACATTATTGAAGGAGTTATCCCCAATGTCAATAGATCCTTTCCCAATCACATCTATGTATGTATGATTGCCCATCAATATCTGCTGCATGGTGTAAGGCTCAAATGTAGAGAACATAGACTGCGAAGATGCCATATGATGAGAAGCCCCTGAATCTAGAAGCCATCTCTCTGAATCATGACTGATAGTAGCACATAGAGATTTTCCTTTTCTTGTCCCAAAAGAGTGAGTCTTCCCACTTGTAGAAGCCATGAATGCTTACCCTTTTCCTTTTGAATGTGAGGAAGTGGAAGTTGATGAATCATCCTTCTTGTAGACATTAGGCAAATCAATGTTATGTTTTTTGATGATATGTGTGAGCTCATCAATCTTCTTAGAATGGCAACGACGCTCCTCATGACCAAACTTTTTACAATAGGCACAAGTAGGTCTCTCCCTCTTTGGTGAGTTATCCCTCTTGGAAGAGGATGAATCTCCTTGTTGTGGAGAATATGGTGCTTTGTCCTTAGGCTTTGATTGCCATTTCTTCTTGTTTGAGTTGTCCTTTCCTTGATTTCCTTTGTTCCCTTGATTTGCCACTAATGCTTGAGACTTAGAAGCCTTAAGAATGCCCATGCTTATCAACTTAGTTTGTTCCATCATCAACATTTCATTGAAAGCATCAAATGTAGGCATTGTGTAGCTTGAACCCATTGTCATCCTATGGGTTTGGAAACTAGAAACAAATGTTGCATATTCTTGTGGAAGCTTGCCTATCAAGTTGAATATCAATTGAGTATCCTTCTTATCAATGCCAGAATCTTTGAGTTGTGCCCTCAACTCATTTGCCTTAGTGACATAATCTTGTATAGCATCAAAGTTCTTGGGATCTAACATGGTGAGATCACTATCAATTTGATATCCCCTAATCTCATCAACTTGACCATACAAGTCTTGAAACTTTTGCCAAGCACCCTTGATTAGAGTACACTTCTCAATATGAAAAATGAGATCCTTTGATCCATACTTTCTTAAGGTACCAATTGCCATGATATTTTTAGTGGGCAACCTTAGGATCATCGGGAGCAACAATAGTTCCATGAATGTAATGAGTTAGTCCTTTTTCCATAAGTTTACTCCATGCATCAATTTTCCAAGTAGCATAATTATGAGCAGTTAAGAGAGGAAAATTAGAAGAACCCATAGCAACAGAAAAGAAGGAACACAAGAGCACAAAAGCACAAAAGACACCCTCCTAAATTCACTCAATCAAAGTACCCCCCCCCAAAAATTATGATTTTGGCACTTTATATGTAGTGCATGTATAATAGGCCACTTGCAAACAATGGCAAGATGGAATTCTAATTTTGTTTTACAACTGCCCCAATAGGCTGAGAACTTCAAAGCAAAAGATCAGAAATATAGATATATGCAATACAAATACCAAATTGGCCAAATAAGACCATATGATGAAAGTACAATTTCTACCCACAATTTCTGCAAACTGATAGCATATTCTAAGAGTAGACAAAAAATAATGCACTTTAAAAAAAGACGACACCTGAAAAGGAGTTCGTATGAGCCCGAACGGAGACCTGGAAGTTGCAGAAATGGGGATTGGATAGGTACAGTCACCAAAAACTGAGAATTATGAAAAATTTGTCCATCAAAATCAAAAAATAATTCCACCACGTGAAAGCACATGAAATTCTAGCTCATTTCAAAAAAAATTGCACTAAAAAAGGAGCAAAAATGAGCAAGATATGGCCATTTGAAGTTGAACTGCAAAATCAAGAAGCTCAATGAGAGGGGCTTGCAAAAATTTTGAAAAAATGATGACGTCAACAAACTGGGGGTTAAATTTGACAACCATATGACCGTCGCCCAAACTTCATGGCTGACTGGGCGCTGACTGTGCAAGTGATTTGGCAGCTAACTGGACTGCTGATGTGGTGCTGACTGACTGGGCAGAAGGCACGGATCCCAAAAAATTAGTTTTAAAATTTTTATTTTTTTATTTTTTATTTTTTTCAAAAAAAAATTTCAAACTGGAAAATAATTTTCAGAAAAAAAATCCGAAAATTCGGTACCGTATCGCCCAAATTGGGTAGAAAAATTCCTCCACACCCAAAAATCAATTTTTGCCAAAATAGGTTGAATTTATACTCGATTTTTATAGAAATGGTCTCCCAGACGCAATGGTGGGGTCGAAAACGCTCTAAGATGCCTCGAAAAAATGCAGTCCCTCAAATCCGAAAATAGAAGCCTTCCACAATGTCTCCAAAAACCAATCATTGAAGCCCTAATGACTGTGATACCATGTGAGATTTTGCCAAGATCAAGAGCTCAATGAAAAGTACAATAGAGAGACAAAATATAGGATAAGAATAAATTGTATTCTCATCAATAGATAAATGATCAATTGTTCCATTTCACATACAATGTAGATGACCCTGCTTATATAGGGAAGGCTAGGGATATGTGAGCACACAAACATGACATGTGGCTCAATAAGAAACAAGGGTAGGTAGGAAATAGGTTTGGGTAGGTAGGAGAAACAATATAATAGTCCACATGAGGTGGATCACCCACTGAATGTAGAGTGTAACAACAAGATCAACACCATAAAAGGTGGAAATTCTCCTACACACACTATCCCAATGTGGCACAAACACCCAAGTGTCTCATACCCAAACTACTATGAAATGCATTTCTTAAGTAAACTTAAGTAAAGTGTAATAATATCCATGATGAATAATTATTTACACCAACACTTTGAAATTCATTAAGTCAATAACTTCATCACTGGATGAACAAGCTGTGAAAAGGATCCATCAAGCAACATCACGTAGTAGAGAAGTGGGAGAATGGATGTACCAGATGCTAAGTCAAGGTACATGGCTCCTGAGCTCAAGGCCATAAGGATAGAATTGGACAACACAATAGGAATCTTCTCTCAAGAATTGGAAGCATGAGAGAAGGATATTGAGGCAAGGTTAAAGCTTGAAGACTTTGATTCAGATGATCTTGTGCAAAATGGTGTTATTCCTTCTCAACATATGTATGTTGAGAAAAGAGAGGTGCTAGAGCAACAAATAATTATTCTAGTGCACCTAATCAAGGACACGAGGAAAGCTCAAAAGGAATGTGTAGACAAGAAGAAAGAGATTGTTGATAAAATCTTTGAAATCTCATTTGGTTTCCTTGATGAAAATCAATAGGTTATTGATGTAGATGTAGTCATTAATGAATTCATCTTGTTGGTGACTATTGGAATCAATAGAGAGGACTTTTCTTTGTCCTCCATTGATAAATTAGTTGATCTACAATTCATCCTAGACTTTATGGATTCTCTTTTGAAGAAACACAAGAAGTGATGCATTGACTTAGAAGACTCTATCAAATGAGTTATGATAATTACCATCCATACCCAGGGACTTGATGAAGCTCAAATGAAACATGTCTTGTAGAAGTTTGAAGAATTCAAAAAACAGGAGTCAACATGAAGAAAATGACACTTAGTCATTTTTATGATTTTTGAGTGGCATTTTGTAATATCAATCGACACCTTAAGTGTCTTTTTGTATACTCTAGTGCACATATAGGACTGCATGTGTTCTAAGTCAAATGTGTCTCTACTTTTGACTTACTCATGGATTATTTGCATCTTTCCTAGTTTCATGATGCACCTCTCCTCTCTATATATGAGGATATTTATTGTAATAAGGATCTTTTTCCATTTTTATTTTATGAAACAAAACTCTACCAAAGTGAAGAGCAAAGTGAGACTTGGCATTCATACTGTGAATTTGCAAACTTAATCAAATAGAAGGCAAGTTTGGCTATCAAAATTTGTGTTGGAATCAATCTTGAGTATGATATAAATGTTCTTATATCATTTATGTTATATGTTTTTGAAATATCTAAGTTGTGTATGGTTATTGTTGTAAAATATTGAATTCAAAAAATAGTAGTCAACATGAAGAAAATGACACTTAGTCATTTTTATGATTTTTGAGTGGCATTTCGTAATATCAATCGACACCTTAAGTGTCTTTTTGTATACTCTAGTGCACATATAGGATTGCATGTGTTCTAAGTCAAATGGGTCTCTACTTTTGACTTACTCATGGATTATTTGCATCTTTGCTAGTTTCATGGTGCACCTCTCCTCTCTATATATGAGTTTTTTTTATTGTAATAAGGATCTTTTTCCATCGTTATTTTATGCAACAAAACTCTACCAAAGTGAAAAGAAAAGTGAGACTTGGCATTCATATTGTGAATTTGCAAACTTAATCAAAGAGAAGGCAAGTTTGGCTTTCAAAATTTGTGTTGGAGTCAATCTTGAGTATGATATAAATGTTCTTATGTCATTTATGTTATATATTTTTAAAATATCTAAGTTGTGTATGGTTATTGTTGTAAAATATTGAGGAGTAACTTGAGTTTATAAAGGTAGACTGTGTTACTTTGAGAATTCAAGAATAGGAAATTGGAGTCAATAATATCGGAAAGTCTTTGAGCTTTTGTTTATTGTCTTTGAAGTTTATATTAAGTGGATAAGAAGTTAAACTCTTTATGCTTTGCTAAGTTATCTTGTTAGTGTAGAAAGTATTATAATATATCTAAAAGACTTTGAGCTAGCAATATATTGGCATTTGGGTTACAGTGGTTGATAGGAGTTAGGTATTTGAAAGAAACTTTGAGTTCTTCATATAAATGAGGCTCGTCTCTAAGTCAATTTTAGGAAAGGAGAAGTAACATAAGACTTTGTTCTTTCACAAACACTTTACTTCCTTATTAGCATAGTTTGAATTTTACTGCAAGTTTGAATTAGTTTGATTGAAAGAAGAAATATGTTCTAAATAGAGAATTAGATATAACTTGTTCTAAAAAAAGAGAACAAAGTTGTTGTGGCATCCTGAATTAGTGTAAAGCTAGCAGGTAGAATAAAAAAAATAGAAATTGCAGTAGAAAGAGGGAGCCTTCCCTTATAAAAAAGAGAACAAAGTTGTTGTGGCATCCTGAATTAGTGTAAAGTTAGCAGGTAGAATAAAAAAAATAGAAATTGCAGTAGAAAGAGGGAGTCTTCCCTTATAATTAGGAGAGATTGCACTTTGCCTTCTGAGAAGTATTATCTCATGTACTGTCATGAAACTCAAATTTTGTAAACCTTCACCAGTTTACAAAATTTTGACCCAACAAAAAGGAAAGTACTTTTCTTGCTAGCTGAATCAATTTTTTTTTTAATTTCCATTTGAGTAATTATATCTTATTTCCCATTGTCTATTGGTGTCCTAAGTGCACAAATCAAGCAAGTTGCCCAAGAAAATACATGCACCTGTAGCTCGCTTTGTTGTGATGATCATAAAACGATGAAATACTGGTGGCCCATTCCTTATGGTAAGAAGAAAATATTAATTGTTCTGCCACTTTACAATTAATTTAAACATTTCTCATTTTAGTGTACTGGGCTAACATTTGGATATATACTTTATCTGCCTCATTCAAACATATATTTACATCTATTGCCATTGTTTCTTTTATTTTTCCAATTGCAAAAATTTCCAAAAGAGTCAACTTGTGCACTGCACCTCCCTTGCCACCAAACACAACTTACTCTATTCACTGGCAAGGACACTCCTAGAATGTCAGATGCATTATTGATAACAAAACAACAATCTTCTCTGCAGGTTGGAGGAAATTTGTCTATGAAAACAACTTGAATGAGGACGATGCCTATGTGTTTGAAAACCATGGTAACTCTGTTTTCCAGGTCCATATCTTTCCTCTTCAAAACAAAGGTAAATCAATACATCACTTCTCTTGATTTCTTATTTGCATATGTATCCATACAAAGTCCATTTGAATTCCTATTTCCAATCAAATTATGACAAAGCAATTGTTTGCATCTGCTTGTAGGACACTGTAGTTGAGAATTCTTTACCAACCACATGCCTCGACTGGTTCATCAATGTTTAGAATGGTTTTTTTGTTAAACTGTGCAAAAATTATCACTGTTTGGCACGTTCTTTTTTTTTTTTTTATTATTATCAAAAAATGTATGGTACTTATATCCCATAGTCTGTGCACAAAAATTGACTGTCTAATTAATGATTTTATGTGTAATGTTTATTTAATAAAATTGTTGAATGACAAACAAAAACATTTTTTATTTCATATATCCAAGTTGTTTGACTATGGTTCCTACAACAAAGAAAAAATTAATTTCACAATTTGTGTCATCAGTTGTATTCATCCTATTGTGATATACTCTAGTCAGTTAATACCCCGAAATGTCCAGTCAGTAATTACTAAGGTGTCGGTTATAGAGAAAGGCTAGTCACCGAGATGAGACACACCGAGCTGTCTACCGAGTAAAGTTCTATGTCTACCGAGCAACAAAGAAGGTATACTGAGTCAATCTAAACTGAGTGAAAATGTGTTACCAAATTCAATGAACTTGGACACACATGTGAAACATGTTACAAGATTCGAGAACATGGAACCGTTATTACATAGGAAATTGCATTTAAGGATTTTGTATGATTTTGAGGGAGTTTATCCAATGAAATAATTTCTATGTTTATTCATTGAATAAAACATGTTTGTATGATCGATGCATGAATGGATCACCATCTCAAAGATCTATATATACAAAATGATTTGAGTATCTAAACAAGAGGAGGAAGAATGATGAGTTGAATATGAAAATCTTGAGAAAAGATAAGATGTGAAGATTAACAGAGATATTCAGAGGTCACCGAGAAAGTTTTTAAAAGAACAGTTTAAGTGATAGAGGTTACAGAAGTGGTCACCGAGTTGACTTATCAATTACCGAGGTATGCTATGAGCAAGGTAATTTCATATTGAGCACATAGAGTCTGGTATAACATTTCAGAAGTAAAGTTGCAGATATTTTGTAAAGAATTTGATTGAATTATTTTGAGTTGAGTTAGAAACCTTTAACAGGGTAAAAGACTCTAACAAAGTCTATAAATTGTAAAATTTTTAACCAGGTACAACATTTTGTAAAAGTGTTTGTAAAATCCTTTAGCAAGGTAGATCTAAAGATCTTTGTACTCCTAGTAGGGTAAGCTATCAGAAATAGCTAAACATGTAGCTCTAACCGAGCAATCTTGATTATTGCAGTAGTGAAGTTGTGGGTGCCATCCCCACCACAGTTTTTCTCTCTAACCAAGAGTTTCTGCGTAACCAAAATCATTTTGTTATGGAGTGAAATTTGTATGAATTTTATTTCTATGATTATGTTTCAGCATTAAGTATTATGAGATCAATAGTATTCAGTTTATGTTTAACAATAAAATTGTTGTTGAAGAAAAGTTTTGAAGTACTGATTCACCCCTCCCTTTTCAGTACATTAGCTCTCCTAGTTGGACCTAACAATTGGTATCAGAGCTCTACTCTTGGTAAAGGGTTTAACAGCCTAAAGAAAAAGATCCTATCAATGTAAGGCTACAAACAATCTTGCAGAATTGTGAATCTTAAAAAAGAATTGGATCATGCTAATCAAGTGATTGCAGATATGCAAAGACAAATGAAAAGATCACTAAAATTCAGAAGAAGGTTGTCTGATGATTTACAGGACTCACAAGAATTGGTGGAACAAATTGAGACATCATCTGAGAACAACATATCAGAAGAGTCTGAAGAAATGATTGTAGAACTGAAAGAAAAGAACAAAGCACTGAATGAACAGCTAAAAGCAATGAGAAGGGAACATGACTATTTTAGCACACAAATGACTGAAAATCTTGATGCATTGAGAACAACTGAAGATAATATTCAAAATGTAGAAAGAGAAAAACAACAGCTAGAAGCAATGGTGTCTGAAAAGAATGATGAAATATCAAGGATGACTAGAGTTCAACATAATCTATCTGATCAATTGGGTTGTACACATTATGAAGCAACTCTAAAAGAAAATGAGAACCAAGCATTGAAACTTGAATTATCAAGATTGATCGATGAACTAGAAGAAGAAAAGAAGTCCAAAGAAACACTGAAGAAAAGTTATGAAGCATCAAGAATGTTGGATGAACAACTAAACTTAAGATCACTTGACAAATCTGCCGGACTCAGTTATAAAAGAAATAACTCTACTGAGAAAGGGATCAACACCACCGAGAAAGGAGAATCATCAAAGAAGGCTGGAAACAGAGATAAGATGAAAGACAAGAAGCCTATTTGCAACTACTGTGGAAAACAAGGACATACTGCCAACGTATGTAGGATCAGAAAAGGTAAGCAGCCGAATGTAACTAGGTCTGATGGTTATTGTTACAGTTGCAATAAGTATGGTCACACATCTAAACAATGTAGGAAAAAGTCTGTTAAAAATTATCAAAAGGAAAAATTCAAGGGGTTTTTCAAAAATTGCAATAGATATGGACACAATACTGAAAAGTGTTGGTTTAAGTAGAAAAACTATATGTGGTCTCCACACCGAGCAAATACCAGAAGCTGCCAAACTCACACAGATATCAATTGTCAATATACTGCAGTACCATGGGATTACAATACAAGGATATGGTGTGAATGCTATGGAAGATACAAACATATAAGTGCTAACTGTATGATAAGGTTTGGAATGAACAATCGGAGATCATGGAGAAATCCTGGAATGACATGCTTTCATTGTCACAAAGTTAGACACTTGGCTAAAGAATGCAGAGATCAACCCAGAAGAGATATTGAGGAGATAACAAGCAAACTACAGAAATTCTGGAAAAAGAAGGAAAATGTGTCAACCAATGAAGAAAGCACCTTACCTACCAAGTTAGGTGCATCTACTTCCAATTAATCAGTAAAGGTATGAAGGGACTGCATTCTCACAAGGTTAGATTTTAACATTTCCTATTTAATCATATACTTAATTCCAAGATCTGCATAGCTAAGATGCAATAGCAAATTTGAAATATTATCTAGTCTTTTTGATTTACCAAAGAAGTCGGTAAATACATTAAGCCTGTCTAGTCGGTAAAAGCGTATAAGGGAGATAGTCGGTTTAATGGAACCAAGTGCATTTAATGCTTAGTATACCTAACTGCACAAAGCTCGATAAGGTCGAAAGGATGTATTTAAAGTACTCTGCGTGGTCATTTTTCACTTACCAGTTTTCAAAGAGCAGAGCTAAGTGAATTAAAGGCGATCAAACATTCCCAGAAGCGAATTCAAGGTATTTCACACAATCTAAAACACATTTTCAAGCAAGTTAACCAATTAAAATCAGTTGTGAATAGTTGCATTGTATTTACTAAGTTGGAAGTGTTTTCTGGTTATTTGAAACCCTAAGCTATTCCGTAAGTAGAATTCCAAGTTTGAAATGGCTCCCAAGGTGCAAAAACCCGTTGTAGTTGAGACCATTGAGAAGCCGTCAGTGAAATACACCTTACCTCCCAAAGTGGCATCCGAACCCAATGAGAAAACTGCATTCTCTCTTATTCCTGATAGGGTTCTCTTGATAGAAGATGTCATATTTTATACTAAGTGCCATGTTGAAGAGCTAGGTCATACTGAAATTAAGGATATGTATGATGAATTGTGCACCGATGGAATCCTGGATAGCAAGTTTGAGCACATCAAAGTTAAGGGATTGACCGAAGCCCTAACCTATCCCCGAGTCTTCAAACCCCAATGGGTCAAATTTGTCTTGAGCATAGTGCATGACGATTTTATGTGGTTAGAAGATCAACCTTTCAAGATCACCAAGGAGATTATTCAGATAATAACCAGATACCCTATATTTGACCATGCCCGAGCACAAAAGATGATTTCACAAAAGCAATTGATAACATTAACCGGGGTTGAGTCTGATTCCAGAGGTCTTAAGTTGAACAATGTAACTGATGCAGAACTTAACTTTGCTATTAGAGTTATTGGTTATTGTTTCTTCTAGTTGGCAAGAGAAAATAGTGTACCATGTGCAGCTATAGATTTGGCCTATAAAATTGTGAAAAAGGGTATGAAAATTGACTTATGTGAAGTATTGTTGAAGAATCTTTTTGAAAATCTCAACACAATAAGGAAACCGAAGAAGAACAATACTGCTAACACACTAAAGTTTGGGTTACTCTTAGTGTGTATGTTCTTCTATTTTCAGAAATTCTTTCCTTCAGTCAGTAACATTGATTGGGTATTACACCGACCAATCACCCATCAGATAAATGATTTCATCAATCAGCTAGGTGATAATTTCAATGTGATAATGGATGATTACTTTAACAGTTTTCAGAAAAAGATGCATAGAAGTACAGGATCCCACCACAGCTAGTTGAAAAGTGTAAGGATACCATCTGTTTTGAGTTGGATACCGACTACTGTTATGTTAATGCAGTAGAGCCCATGACTCAATCTTTACTGCCTATGGGTTATGAGATTGATTTTGACATTGCTCAATAGCAAATAGATGCCTTCTTAGCACTTCCAAGGCACTCTACCAAGATCAGGTATGGCACCTATGAAGAGGTAAAAGAAAAAGTAAAAATGAGCATTGTAGTACCTAAGGCTACCAGAAAAGCCACCAAAATGATAAAGGATTTTATTGAAAAGTTTGGAGAAGGTTCTACCTCCACTCCTACCAAAAGTGATCAACTTTCAATCAAGGAAGAATCTAAAGCTCAAGAAGCAGCAATTACTCTAAGCACCCAGTTGCCAAAAGGCAAAATTTTGAAAAGGAAGAAACAAGATACAACCAAGATATCACCGACCCCGCTAGTAAAGCAATCGATCACTAGATCATCTGCTGTGTCACCCGGTAAGAGGCAGAAAAATGATGAAATGCCTAAGGTTACAAAAACTTATAGAAAGAAGAACAAAAAACTAATTTTGGAAAGTGACACAGAGTCTGAAGATGCAAATAAATTTCAGATTGTAAAAAGCACTAAGGAAGATGTACACAGTGTTGATAATTTTTGTGCAAATTTAAAACAATATGGTGGATTTGGGTCATTTGGATATGTAAAGTATGACTCCAGAATAGAAGAAGAAAAGAGACAAATAGAAGAGTCAGTAGTGTTTACACTTCTCAAGTTCCGAGTAGTTCCATTGGAAGTAACTGACTTTCTTCCAAAAGCATTGTACTCTCATATTGACAATAGATGGAAATATGCTATGGACTCGGAGAAGCTGATTAGAGAAAGAGTTTTGGTACATCTCTTTCTAGATATGTCGGTAGATGATATAAAAGATCATTTGAAAAACTACCAGACAAATTTTCAAGTAAAGAAAAGGGCCTTGAAAATGATGAATGGCCTTTATCTTGAAGTAGAGAATGAAACTAAAGAAAAATGGCAAGAAATACTCAGAATTCAGACTGAAGAACCTCAAGGTGAAGTGGAGATAGTTGACATCACCGAGCAAGATCCTGCTTCAACTATTCAGTTAGATGAGGATGTCATGGATACTGAGGCACATGAAGAAGCAATGATAGAAGGGAATGTGTATGCCAAACTGGTATCAAGTGAATCTGTTTTGGACCAAGTTAAGTCATATCCTTCGGTAACCCGACAAGTTTCAACCGAGAAACCACATAACATAGATCAAGGTAAAGAGGGTCAAAAGGCTACACAAGGTGAATCTACCTCTCAGGCCACTGACGAGCAAACTTCCCAAGCACCTTCAAACACTGAAACTGTTGCCACTGAGACCCCAAGAAAGGAAATACTGAAGGATATAATAGAGGCTATAGGAACCGACAAAAGTGTTGCCTCCACCGAGCAACTTACCGAGGAGGGACAAGTCTCCAAAGCCATTGTCCTCATTCAACCGATGAAGGCATCATCATCAAAGGAGAAGAAAGCAAAGAAGCATAGTTTCAAGATAGATCTGTCAAAACCTATTGTGTTGCTGAATGTTGACATTGCAAAACTAAAAGGGCAAGCACTGATAGAATTTGGTGAGCTTTGTAAAGCCAAAGCAGAGCAGGAAAAACAGATAGCCATACAAAAGAAGAACCGAGTACTTCAGAAGGTTTAAGCATTATTGACAGACATGCTACCTAAAGCTACCGTAAATAAAGATGTTGCCATCCATATGCAACTGGATGAACTACTCACTCAATTGGAAGCATCAGGAGTAGAAGCATCAAAATACCTTAGCAAATTGAAAGAAAAAGAGCTAACTGCCAAGATGATTGAAGAAGTGTAGAAAGCATTTGCTATAGGTAAAACTAAGCTTATTGGATTCATTGTTGAGTTGTCCCCTCAACTCAAGCATATTATTTATTTATTTCAGAAGTTATGTACATTTTCATTATTCATCAAAGATATCAAGAATAAGACCAAAGTCATTGAAAAAGAGATTACCGATCTCTCAAATAAATTGACTACCGAGCCACATTCTATTCAAAAATTTTATACAAAGCTACAAACTCTTATGGCTCAATAGTTAGAACTTTGGAATGAAGAGCACAAAATAAGGATGGATATCATGACTCTTCAGACATTATTTATTCCCCATTTATCATCAGTTCAAGAGCAGATCAACCGAGCTACCCAATTGTCCACTCAAGCCAAGGGAAGCACTTTAGATGGTTTGATCTCACTCTTAGCTGATATTACAACTCAGAATTCACTAATGGAAAGTGTCAAGGATGCACTTACCGCCGCTCTCAAAGACGCTCGTACAAAGTATAAATCTATTTTTGATCAGTTGCCCCCACCAAATGGTAACTAGTTTTGATGTTTGTCAAAAAAGGGGGAGTGTACCAAGTATACAAAGTATCCAAGTGTACAATTGAAATTGACAGGGGGAGCATAGAACATCAGGAGCATGAAATACAGAGTATAGATCATCAAGTTGTTCAACATATTGATAAGGGGAGTATATAATTATGTATTTGAACAAATGTATATACTATCATTTCAGTTTATTTTGTAAGTATATAGATTTTATATTATGACTTTGAAAGGAGTTTTTGTCAAACATACCAAACTAATGTCAAAAGGGGAGATTGTTGCTATTTACTAAAGTTGTCATTAGTTGTATGCCCAAAGTCATCCTATATACTCTAGTCGGTTAATACCACCGAAATATCCAGTCGGTAATTACTAAGGTGTTGGTTACAGAGAAAGGCTAGTCACCGAGATGAGACACACCGAGTTGTCTACCGAGTAAAGTTCTATGTCTACCGAGCATAAAAGAAGGTATACCAAGTCAATCTGAACTGAGTGAAAACATGTTACCAGATTCAATGAACCTAGACACACATGTGAAACGTGTTACAAGATTCGAGAACATGGAACCGTTATTACATAGGAAATTGCATTTAAGGATTTTGTATGATTTTGAGGGAGTTTATCCAATGAAATAATTTCTATGTTTATTCATTCGATAAAACATGTTTGTATGATCGAGGCATGAATGGATCACCATCTCAAAGATCTATATATACAGAATGATTTGAGTATCTAAACAAGAGGAGGAAGAATGATGAGTTGAATATGAAAATCTTGAGAAAAGATAAGATGTGAAGATTAACAGAGATATTCAGAGGTCACCAAGAAGGTTCTTAAAAGAACAATTTAAGTGACAGAGGTTACAGAAGTGGTCACCGAGTTGACTTATCAATTACCGAGGTATGCTATGAGCAAGGTAATTTCATATTAAGCACATAGAGTCTGCTATAACATTTCAGATGTAAAGTTGCAGATATTTTGTAAAGATTTTGATTGAATTATTTTGAGTTGAGTTAGAAACCTTTAACAAGGTAAAAGACTCTAACAAAGTCTATAAATTGTAAAACCTTTAACCAGGTACAACATTTTGTAAAAGTGTTTGTAAAATCCTTTAGCAAGGTAGATCTAAAGATCTTTGTACTCCTAGTAGGGTAAGCTATCAGAAATAGCTAAACATGTAGCTCTAACCGAGCAATCTTGATTATTGCAGTAGTGAAGTTGTGGGTGCCATCCCCACCGCAGTTTTTCTCTCTAACCAAGAGTTTCTGCGTAACCAAAATCATTTTGTTATGGAGTGAAATTTGTATGAATGTTATTTCTATGATTATGTTTCAGCATTAAGTATTATGAGATCAACAGTATTCAGTTTATGTTTAACAGTAAAATTGTTGTTGAAGAAAAGTTTTGAAGTACTGATTCACCCCTCCCCTCTCAGTACATTAGCTTTCCTAGTTGGACCTAATAGCTTTGCCCTTTTCTCTCCCCTTTAATCATCAAGCATAACTTTTCTGTACAACTTTCTTTGCATTGCTATTGGTAGTTTGCCATCAATATTGCACTTATAAGTGTTTCAAAGATCGACGTTTTCTCCCTTTTCACATTCGTTAAGTTTTATTGTTTGCCTTATTCAACTTAAATTGATTCCTTTTCTTGGTTGTTGCATGCAGATGTAGTTCATTATTGAATCCTTGTTAATTTCCACAATGCACAAATCAATCAACATCAAGCTCATCCACAAGTTAATTCTTATATCTTAGAAAATTATCTATAACTTTCTTGTATAGATTTGAATTTTGCATGGTTTTTAATTTCAAGCCATTAAGCCAACATAGTTATACATTCTTCCCTTTGCATCACATGCCTTCAATATTTTAATTATAGCCCTATTGCAACTAAAATATAAATTTACCCAGCCATTGCTTCATACATACGATCAATTTGTTGCTTTTGTTTACACATTGTTCATACTAAAATAACTTCAAGTTCCATAATCAATTTGAATTAATTGATAGCTCTAGTCATTGCATGCCCTTGTAAGCACCCCCATGCTATGGTATATCCAAAGACTATCCTCAAACCTATTCTCCATTACCTTGTTATTTCATTTGCAAGTATCAGTGAATTCTATATTGCTCCGTTCTCTAAAAACAAATCTTTTTAATATCTATTTACCTTGTATTGATATCGTTCTTTTCTTTGATCATTGCCACACCCTTTTACACAAAATTTCCACTACTTTTCTCTTATAGCTTCTACATCTTGCAAACTCAGTCAATGTTTGCCATCAATCCTACACCTATAAGTGTTTTAAAATTGTTGTTTTCTCTCTTTTGACATTCATTAAGTTTTACTGTTTGCAACATTCAACTTAAATTGATTCAATTTTCTGGTTATTGAATGCATTTGCACTTCGCCATTGAATCATTATTTTTGCAACCCACAAATCAATCAACATCAACTTATCCACAAGTAAGTTAATTCTTATGTCTTGAAAAAATATCTATAACTTTTTTTTATAGTTTGAATTTAACATGGTTTTTAATTTCAGGGCATTGACCCAACATAGATGTACATTCTCTCCTTTGCATCACATGCCTTCACCATTTCAATTATAACCCTCCAACAACTAAGGTCCAAATTTACCCACCCATTATTTCGTATACTATCAATTTGTTACTTTTATCTATGCATTGTTCATACTAAAATAACTTTAACTTTCATAATCAAATTGAATTGATTAGTGGCTCTCGTCATTGCATACCCTTGTAGGCACTCCCATGCTACATGATACTTTTCATTTCTTTTGTCACAAGAAATATACTTACAGTTCTTCACTCCAAATGTAGGGAAAACTTGCTTTGCATCTGCACTGTGCTTGCTACCATCAAAATATTTGTCATGTTCATTGCATCTACCACTCTCCTAAAGCAACTCTCGATATCATATAAATTTCAAGATAGCTTTGTCCATTTGTTCAAATTGTATCACTGTACTTGAAAAAAAATATACAAAATTTGCAACAATTTGTCCCTTCCAAATGTTATTTATGTAAAAATTGTATATGCAGCTTTCAAAAAGCATATGCAACTCTAAAAAAATCACATTGCACAAAATTTGAAAACATGTGCCCCTTCCAAATGTTATTTATGTGACAGTTGTATCTATAGATTTAAAAAAAAAAACACATTACTTTATCAATACAAATATTTTGCGAACATTTGCCCTTTCCAAATGTTATTTATGTATAAATTGTCTATGCAGCTTTCAAAAAAACCACATTGCTTAAAAAAATACCATTTTTTATTGATCTTCTATATATATCAAACTTTTATGCTTGTGTTAGATTTCTCATATCATGCAAATATATACACTAATTTAATTCGGTACTTAACTTTACCTTTGCTCATCATTCATTACTAACTACATAGCTTATTCATACCACACATTTTGTGATTTATAATAAAAATATGTTAGTTACCTTTTCAATGCTTGCAACGTACAAATCCCTTTAAATGGATTGAGAGCAAAATTAAGTGCATTGCTTTTCTTTGTTGCAATATGTTAGTATTGCATGCATCTGTTTACAACTTCATTGCTAACATATTTCAAATTTACTCATTTTTCTTTATCAAATTCCTTTTAAATTATGCACTTCAATTTTTTTGTAACATTAATATAAAATTCAAATTATCGCATCAGATAAACATCATTTTACTTTCCAACTATCAAACACAACACAAGCATTGCCTCTTTTTTGATCATTTCCATTTCTTACAAAAAAAACACCTTGCTATATGTTTAACAAAATACACATGTCGTTACATTACTATTCTAATGGATTAGACATACCATTCATAGGACCGTTTCCTCCCCACAACACAATGCCTACTTCAATACCAACAATATTATACACCATAATATTAAAAAAACAAACCCATTGCTTAATAAAACTTTTCATTCACCTAGCAATTTACATCTCGTGTATACAATTCACACCCTCTATTTACAACATATACAAATGTATACTCGACAAAAATCACAAAGAAAATCAATATATTCCCCTTTGTTCCAACAAACCTACATAGTCAATCAACACAATATATTTTCACAGATCCCTTCACTTTTATAACCAGCCCACAAATACATGTCTACTAATGAAAAGCGATCCTGCACTATATACTATATATAATGCTAGATCTTTTGTTCTCAATTTCCTTCCCCTTCCAAGAAACTAAATACACCTATATGTATCGCTTCACCATTGCCTCATAAGCAAAACAAACCCTCATACAAACAAAATATAGTGGTTTAACAATCCATTTCTTGCATTTAATTTTTTTAACTTTTGTCATTGCAAAGCCATTCTTTTGGTGGAGGAGGTAGAATTTTAACTAGGTATTGTAGGGAAACCAAACTCCTTTCAATTTTCCCCATGCGTTCTTGCAGTTCTTCTATTTCTAGTGTTCACACAAGCAGGGATTTTTAGAATTCCCCTTCATGCTCATATCATGAGTAATTTTGTGGCATGGGCACCATCAATTTCTTGTCAACATAATAAGAATGGAATGGAATGTAGATAATTATCATATTTTTATAGAAATAAACATAAGCATAAAATTAAATTAATCTTTTTAATTGTTAACATGTATATTTTTAGTTTTGTTTTGATCTTTTAATAAGATACGCAATTGATTTTCATGAATTAATCTTTATTTTAATAAAAGTAAGCAATAATAAAATCTATTAAATAATATAAATATAATATTAACAGTATACCTATATTCTAAAAAAATATATACTAAAATAATGCCAAGAGATATCACATAATTGTCTTGCATGTTTATTAGTTGTCAAGAAGGACATGGAACTAATACGCAACGATTCTTTTTTATTCAGAGTAATAAAACAATACTTATAGAGAAACTGAAACATGCATGCATTAACCTGTCATATACACGCCAAATTTATTCAAACCACTTTTTTGTTTATGGATATTTGTATGTCATTGTAGATGCCTCTCGAGACATAATAATTATAAAAATGATATAATATATATTATATTATTTTATATTTTAAATAAGTCAAATAAATATATATGATATTTTTGTATTTAAAAAAGCTATATTTTTTTTTTATGTTTCTACATTTTAATTATAGAAATATATAAATATCCATATAATATATTTGAATTGAATAAAACAATTATTAGTAAAAATATAAAGTTATGATAATTAAAATTATAAGACATGTAATCAAGTTTCACAATCTATAATGATATGGTAGTTTATAAGTTCAATGTTTAATCTAAACTAACTTAAATTACACTTGACATGTAGGTTCTTCCATTTCCATTTACAGTGGAAGTTCATTAGCAGTTGGACAGTATCACAAAACATTATAAGATATAAGAGTCATAGTTAATAAATAATTTTAAACTTTTAAGCATGTATCTGGGGCTCCAGGTCATTTGAGGCCCTAACTAAGAAAACTTGTTTTTCAAAATAAATTGGATTTTTATGGATTCCAGTTTTCCTCATATTTATGGTTTTCTCTGCGGATCTGATTTTTCTTGTTTTTTTACATGTTTTTTTGGGGTTTAATGATGTATTGTTGCCATTTTTAGAGGCAGGGTTTATTCTATTATGGAGGATTTTCTTTACACAAGATACAAAGATACAAATATAGCTAAAAGCATTCATGTGACCAAAGATACAAATATAGCATATAGCATTGTATAATCAACAAAACCATCATAAAATCAAATGTCATCTAGAATGTAATAGATAAATATTATAAAATATTGATTTTCAATATCACGGATTTTCTAAATAATCAACATCATCATCTAGTGGCATCATGATCAACATCATCTGTCATGTTCACTTTCAATAAATAGCAAGTAAAATTGGTCAATTTACCTATTTTCATTTGGCACGGGTTAATATAAATTTCAAAGGGAAAATAATAATTTTAATGTTCAAAATTGTCTTGAATTTTTTATTTTATAAGATAATTAAATATTAAATTTATTGTTCTTAATTGGATGAGGTGTTGGGAATCTTTTAGAGTTAATTGATAGTTAATTAGCATTATTTACAGCATCTTCATGATGATATATTTTTACTACATTTGGTTGATAGTTAAAATGTGTGACCAAATTCTAAATTCAAAATGTTTTATCTCTAAAATCTTGGCATGGGATTTTGGGTGCCCAATTTAGGCAACCATCATATAAAAGATGAAAATTTCTCTTTTGGTTTATTCAATATTATACTAAAAATCTTATCAAGAGCAGTGGTGGAGGCTATAATGACTGAATGAAAACCTAGCTATAATGACTGAATGAAAACCTATTGACTATCAGTATTAGAGGATGGAAGCCTTTTATTTATTTATTTATGAAAAATTTCAATAAATAATTGTATTGGAATAGAAAGAGTTGCATTGATATCAATATTTTGTGGTTTTTGTTGATTGCATGCTATAGATAGTGCTAAAGTGAATAGTTTTTTGTATTATAGATAGTTCAACAAATTATACATCTTAATGAGTTTCTCGGACTATATGAGTCACAAAGAGTTAGATATGTATGCTACAAATATACATGTTTGTTAAGTTACAAGTGTACAAAATTGAGAATTATATATTCAAGACTATCTAGTTTTATACAATAGATATATACTAAACAAATTTTTATCACTAAAAAGGTTGCTACAAAGTTTATTGACAACTTTTGATATTGTCGTTGTCATCCATCCCATTCCATTCATGTGGTGGAATGATCTTAGAAGCCTCATCACTAGAATTGACCATCTCCATTGCAAACCCAAGTGTAACACCCCTCCAGGAAACCCCAAAGGGATTAAACTAAAACACTTGAAAAGAGTGTAAATAAATTATTTTTTAAAACTTTAATAAGTTTAATGATACATGAAGTTAACATTACGTTTAGATTACACTATGGAAGACTTAACTTAACACCTAAACGGTTTCCCAACTTGGTTAACATGGTTTAAACTAACATTTCTTAGCATTAATTAATCCAATTAAATTTATTATACATAAAAACATAATTACATTTAACCAATAATTAATTCAACCATTAGTATGATATTTTATTAACATGTCTAAGTTTCATTCATGAGGATTTTATCCATTACATTACATCTAATATTCTAATAAAACATATACATTTAACATTTAATTTCCATTCATACACTTGTTTTGCATAAAAAATAGAAATACATTACATTCCACTAAATCAAAGTCTCAAAAGACAAGATAATGTTTGCATTACAATTTACATCTTGCCATGAAGGCATACATATCAAATAATTACAATTGACCATATAAGGTCCATGATATACAAGGAATGATCCAAAATAACAAATAGGATCCAACTGAATAACAAGATGCTCGAATCCAAGTGCAACTGGAACACCTGTGAAGCCAACTTCCACAAGAAGGAACAAACACACCCAATGGAAAGTGGCACTAACACCCGACCATGTGGATCAAAAAGAACCACCCCACCATGCTAGGAGATAGAAATAAGACCCACTAGCAACCTACAAGGTATGCACACACATTGTCGAAACACAACATCGAGAAACTAACATAAGGCATAAACTTACAGAACATGACTCCACAAGAAAACTCAGGTGAGACCAACAAGGCTACACATTAGTGACCATAAGGGAAGAGTGTCATCACATAGATCGATATGGTTATCCTAGCAGGCCTCCATAGGTCATAGCCCCCATCCTGGGTTATCCTGGTAACCTTTCCTGAACCCTCGGCCCCATCCAAGTCTCATGTGGACCCAAATAGTCCTTTCGTGAGGACAAGGTTGTTAGTTTGCCATTTCAGGCCTTCTCGTTGCATCCTGCATCTGTACTAGCACTCAACCATGAGCAAGGTACAATTATCTTACTTAATGTTTTTAAAAACCCTAGTACCCCCTAATATATTATTAGGTTATCACTTACTTATACAACTTTCAAGGGGTTATCCTGATAACCTCTTTGGGCACGGTCCCCACTCGAAAGTCACTCTTCCTTATGACACTAAACAAAAATAACTCAAAAGAATTTCAAAGCCAAAGCATAAAGGCCAACATACCCAAGGAGTTCAACACAACTAAATAGTTCACTTGGTCACTCAAATCCTACCATATAGGTTTAACCCACTGGATAATTCAGTCTACTCACGAGACAAGACCATTACAGAAAAACAACATAAAAAGGTCTAAAATCACAAATGACTAAATTAACTTGCAATAAGACATATTTACGAAGCCAACCATATAAGAATACAAAAAAACATCATTCATTTGAGAATAGATCCCATTTTTTTTCATCTAATTTGTTTGACCAAGTTTACTATAATTTTCTAAATTTGCGATAAAAATCATCTACTATAATAATAATTTTCTCCAATTTCAATAATAACTTCAGCTTAATATTCACTAATCATCTATTTAAAAATTCAATGCCACAATAGATAGCACACACACACACACATACATTTATATACACACATATATACATATATATATATACACACACACACATATATACATGTATACATACATACACATACACACACATACACACACACACACACACACACACACACACACACACACACACACACACACACACACACACACACACACACACACACACACACACACACACACACACACACACACACACACACACACACACACACACACACACACACACACACACACATACATGCATACATATATATATGTGTGTGTGTGTATGTAAATTAAAAATAAATAAAAATTCATTGGTCGGGTCCCACGAACCCCATGGAGTTTATGTGGTTGTTGTAGCCCCACATGGTGGGATTACAACCCCCATGTAGCGGGTCTACAACTCCACACAGTGGGTTGCAACCCCCACTACATGGGTTTGCATCCCCACTATGTGGGCCTGCAACTCCACGTCGTGGTGTTGCAGCTCACAATAGGGAAGGGGGGCGGGTGTGGGGTTGAGCCACGACTCCCCCACGTCTCCCCAATTAATTTTTTTTTAAATAAACTTTAAAAAAAAACTAAAACCTACAACACCCAAATCTTGGAAATTTTTAACAAACCCCCCCCCCCCCCCCCCCCCCCACAATTTCATAAAACAATTTACCAGTCCAACCAAAATCAAATTGACAAAATTTTAACAACATAACCCCAAATTTCATAAACATTAACGGTTAAAATCCGAGGAATTTTAACATCTCAGATTAACAAAATTTTAACAACATCTTCATAATAAAAATTTAATAACAAATTATAACCATTTATACTTTCCTCATCATTTTAAAACAGAAGATTCCAGAGAGAAATAGAGAGATTTCATTTTCAGACAACAAACCAGAGAATTTTTTTTTTACAATCCAAAATTTATGCAAACAAAGATTTAAAAAAAACCAACCAACCTGATAAGCTTCCTGGAAGACAAATTTGACGGAGAGCACCCAATTCTTCCATGAGCAAGAATTTCTTCAACCAGACAATTTTGCTCCAAAATACCTAGACTCCCATATCTGACAAATCTCCCTGTATATAAAGAAATTTTTTCTAGAAATACCTTTTAGGTCAAATTTTTATTTTTCTCCAAGCAAAACTTTACAAATTAAAATTAAATTACTTTCCCCCAAAATGAAACACTTTTAATTTTTAAACTTTTCAATTGAATTCAAATTTTTCATTAAACAAAAGTCAACATGAGAATATATTTACTTTTCAAAAAAATAAATTTATTTTTTCCAAAACATAGGATATAAAATTACATCTATCATAAGGTTTTTTTTTTACAACTAATTTAATTAGCTAGCTAGGGAAATTGATTTAATTGCTTTATAACATTTCACTATATAACTCAACAATTCAATTTTCTAACTATTCAAATAAAGTAATTGATTAATCTATTAGAATACACTTAATCATTTATTTCAAAATTAATTTTAAAAATGCATAACATGCAACAACAAAGAAAAACAAAAACACGATCAACATACCAACAAAAAGGGACGATTGATTGATGAGTGACACTGCTCAGTGACGAGCAAGACTAAGGGTGAACTTAGGGCCTTAAGACTATCTCCTCCACTTCCATCAGATTATTTAGGTATGCTCAAACCTATGGGACCAAGTGAATTCAGTACCTTGTACCTTCAAATCCGGCATCACCAATTCACACACACACACACACACACACACACACACACACACACACACACACACACACACACACACATATGTATGTATTCAAACACAGTAGACACACCGATGAAGGATAATCGTGATGTTCCCTGTCTCATCGAAGTGAGTGAAGGAAAATCATCTCCCCGCACCCAATACACTTACACACAAATATGATAACATATAGATAAAGCATCTCACACATAAAATAAATGTGTTAGTCCATGGTTAGTAAACCAATAAAATAACATCTAACCATCAATGAGGAAATAATGCATAAACAACATACATTGAAACTCAAATCAAATTATAACACAACATAGCATAATATCTGATTAAAAAATCACCATATAATGTATCCACTAATATCCACTATGAAAGTCAACTATAGTCAAAATAAGTATCTAAAATGTCTGATCAAGGGAGGGGTACTACATCCTTCCCCCCAAAACTAGGATTACTCTTGGAAGCCTAAAATAAATACGAGTATAGCTCTCTCATCTTTGCTGCATCCTCCCATGTAGTCGAGGTCTCATCATTTGGGTCCCATAGGACCCTTACTTGATCAATGGTATGACCCCTAAGGGTTAAACCCCAACGCTGCAACATGCGCACAGGCTCCATGGAAAGTTGTTTGTCCTCGACCTGCAATGTGTTCCAATCAATAACATGGGTCACATCAGGATGATAAGGTCTAAGAATAGAAACATGAAAAACATCATGGATGCAGGATAGGCTCGGTGGCAAGGCAAGACGGTAGGCAACATGTCCTATCCTCTCAAGGATCTCAAAAGGGCCAACAAAATGAGGCACCAACATAGAACCCTTTCCATAATGGATCAGACTCTTTTGTGGATGCACTCTCAAGAATACATGATTGCCAACAAAAAATTGACGATCCACTCTGTGAGCATTGACATACTTCTTCTGCCTATCTCGTGCTGCTACCAAATGCCCACAAATCTGCTCAACTCATTTCTCCATCTCTCGAAGCATATTCGGTCCTATACACACCCTATCCTCTAGCCGATCCCAACTCAAAGGAGCATGACAAGGATGACCATACATTTCCTGGAAGGGAGACATACCTATGGAGCTATGATATCCATTGGTATAAGTGAACTCCAAAAGATAAAGATAATCCTCCCAACGTGACTGTTGGTCCATAACAAACATGCGAAGCATTTCCTCCAAAACTCGATTCACACGCTCAGTATGACCATCGGTCTCTGGGTGATAAGTTGAACTAAAGTTCAAATGGGTCCCTAAAGCATGCTAACGTGAGGTCCACAATGATGAAGTAAAGACAAGATCTCTATCTAAAATGATCCACGTAGGAATCCCATGGAGCCTCACCATATCTTCAATGAAAACTTGTGTCACCATTGTTGTTGTATAAGAAGATTGAATAGGAACAAAATGAGCAACTTTGGTCAATCTGTCAACAATGACCATGATAGCATGATGACAACGCGAAGAAATAGGCAACCCAACTATGAAATCCATGAAAATGATGTCCCATTTCCAATCTGATACCAAATTAGGCTATAAAAGCCCTGCAGAGTGCTGATGCTCCACCTTTAAGCATTGACATTCTAAACACTTCGACACAAAATTAGAAATGTCACATTTCATTCCAGCCCAATGATATATCTGTCTAAGATCTGCGTGCATCTTCTTGACACTAGGATATGCCGAATAAGGTGCACGATGGGCCTCAGTCATGATCAATGTACAAAGTCCATCCAATAGAGGTACATAGATCCACCCAAGATGTCAAAGAAGACCATCTATCTCAAGGTTATATTCAAAATATCTGCCCTCTAATGGTCTTCTAGTCTCAATCATGGCTCTAACCTCCTGATACCAGGTGCCCTGAGGAAGGATCCCAAGGATTCTCTCTCTCAAATCCACCCCAAGGGACAATGTTGCAACCTCATGCCATCTATGACTCAAACCATTTGTCAGTACATTCTCTTTCCCCTTAGTATATCAAACCTCAAAATCATACTCGCAGAGGAATTCCATCCATCTTTGTTGTCGAGCGTTCAAGTTTGGCTACGTGAAAATGTATTGCAAACTATAGTGATCAATGTGTAGCTCAAACTGACGCCCTCACAAAAAATGTCGCTACCTAACTAAAGCATGAAATACAGCTGCCAACTCTAAGTCATGAACTAGATAGTTCAACTTGTGATCCTTGAGTTTGTGAGATTCATAGGCTACCACACGACCATCCTACATAAGCATTGCTCCTATACCTTCTAAAGAGGCATCTGTACAAACCATAAAATCTCTGGATGGATCAGGAACTACCAAACTTGGTGCACTAACAAGGAGTTCCTTCAAAGTACGAAAAGCTATCTCACACTGTTCTGACCAAACAAACTTCTTCCCTTTCCTCTAAAGAGAAGTGATCGGGTGACCTATCCGTGAAAGACTTCGAATAAAGTGACGGTAATATTCAACCAAACCCATAAAACTCTGAACCTCATAAATATTAGTCGGCACTGGCCAATCTACAATGGCTTGGATCTTAGAAAGATCCACGGATACACTTTCTCCTAAAACCACACGACCAAGATAGTTCACCTCCAATTGGAAGAAATCACAATTAGCCAAGTTGGCATAAATTCGATTCTCCCTCAAGCACTATGATACTTGTCGCAAGTGGCCCTCATGCTCTTCCATAGTTCTAGAATAAATCAAAATATCATCCAAGAACACAAGGACAAAATAATCAAGGTAGGTGCGAAAAACCACATTCTTGAGGCTCAAGAAAACTGAAGGTGCATTCATCAACCTAAATGGCACCACTATGAACTCATAGTGACCATAACGGGAATGAAAAGTCATCCTATGAATGTTTGCATCATGAATACACAGTTGATGATACCCAAATTTTAGTTCAATCTTAGAGAACACCTTGGCTCCCTTTACCTGATCAAAGAGATCATCTATACAAGGCAATAGATATCTATTCTTGATGGTTACCTTATTCAACTGTCAGTAGTCAATGCATAAACGAAGAGAACTATCCTTATTCTTCACAAAGATAACATGCGCACCCCAAGGAGAAACACTAGGACAAATGAACCCCTTGTCCAACAACTCCTTAATCTGCAACTTCAACTCACTCAACTCCTTAGTGGTCATCTGATAAGGTTCTCTCGAAATAGGTTCTTCTCCAGGAACTAAATCAATGTGAAAGCCTATATCTCGCTTCGAAGGCATACCAGGAGTCACTAGGGAACACATCGACATACTCCCAAAGAAGAGGGTGAGTATCAAGAGCAACTTCCCTACTTCTCTCCTCATCCATTTCCTCAAGAGAAACTACAAAAATCTGGCACCCCTTATGCATACACCGCTTAAGATGCATAGCGGAGGTCATACAAAGTGATATAGGTCTAGGAATCCCAACTATCCATGGTCATCTAAACACTCCACTGTCTTCTGTCGACAGTTTACACTAGCACTGTGTGATGCTAACCAATCCATCCCCAACACAACTCCATAACACCCAAAGGAATGACTCGAAGATCAACTATGGTAGAAAAGGGTCCTAGGTCCAACTCACATCTGGGAATGAAAGAATCTACGACCACACGAAAAACCAGTAGCCAAATCTACTTGCAACCTATCTGCCTATCTAGCAGACGTGAGCCCACACCACTCCATAATGGAGGAAGATATAAAGGAATCAGAAGAACCTGAAGCAAATAATACTGAGATAGATATACCACCCAACACACCTGTAGTCTCAATTACGGTGCTTTGGTTCTTTTCCTGGCGATTATCAACCACTGTGAAAACTCTGTGGGATTGAACCGCATCTCCAACTGTAGGACATGACGTTGTTGGTCTTTGACTACCATTCTAATGTGAACGTCATGGATAATGTGCAGCTATATGGCCATACTAACCACAAGAGAAAAAATCTCCCCTATCGGGTCCTCTACCTCCATTCGGCCCACTAGATTGCTGGAAACTTCCCCTACTATGGGCCTAAGAAGCACTCTGTGAGGAATGTCTCGAAAAACTCTGTCTAGCCCTATGCTACTTCTTGTCCTTCCTAAACTGAGGGTTTCACCCATGCTGATCCTAAAATTGTTTCATCCTAGACTAGAATTTATGTTACTACTGTTGTTGATCACCCTTAGTGAGTGTCTGAAAAACTCCTACATGGTGCAATAGCCTGAGACTGATTACCCCATTCCCATATACACTGAAAGGTGCACTACCAATCTGTACCCTTGGCTGACCACCATGTGCATGTGAAAGATTCTACTCTACTAGCCTGAATTTCGCCACGACTAACTCAACTAATGAAGGCTCAAATACTTGTACTCCCCTACTGATGTAGTCATTAAGACCTCTCATGAAATGATGTACCAATATCACCTCATCATTACCAATACCAACATATTGTTTGATCTCATAGAATTTGTGCTCATACTGGTCAATAGTCATGCCCAACTAGCGTAGCTCATGAAACTCATCCGCATGACACAATCTCCACTGCATTGAGAGAAATCGAGCTCTGAACCTCTCTAGGAACAACTCCCAAGAAACTATGCCAATGTCCACACTGATCCTCTACTCCTCCAGCCTCCACCAAGTAGAAGTGAAATCCTTGATATGCATAATAGTGCACCTCTCCTTGGTATTACTACCATACAGATGCATGGTGTAACACCTATCCAAGTCAATGAGCCAAGTCTCAACTTCATGTCTGGTGCCCAAACCATCAAAAGTAGGAGGACAGGATCTCAGCAAACCCCTCATATGACCAATGGTGATTGCCTCCTGGTCCATTGAAACCTCTCTCCTCCTAGGAGACCTCTCTCTCTCTCTCTCTCCACATGATCCTGAAGGTGAGACTCCCTGAACTGAACATTACACTATTGCTCGACCTTAGGTCTAGGACCAAGTCGAGCTAATACCTCCTGGAACATCTGTCGTAGCTCCTCCCTTTCAGGGACCTGTTGCATAGTATGTTGCTCACTATGTTGGCTAACCTCCCTATGCTCACTCTGGTGGATAGACTAAACCTACTCAGCACTCTCATGAGTAGGCTATGGTGAAAGGCTCTGATGGCCTGCACTATGGCCATGACCCCTACCTCTAGCATGATCACAACCTTTACCTTTCCCATCCATAATCCTAACAACAACATGAGAAAATATTTATATCTACAACAATGATACTAACAAGGGAAACACAAACACTAAGACTTAGCAATAGGTCTAGTTGACTGGGCTCAATTTAAAACTAGAGTACCCAGTGTTGAAACTTGGGCTCTGATACCAATTGTAATGCCTCGCTAGGAAACCTTGAAGGAATTAAACTAAAACACTTGAAAAGAGTAAATAATTTTTTTTTTAACTTTAATAAGTTTAATGATACACGAAGTTAACACTACGTTTAGATTACACAACAAAAGACTTAACTTAACACCTAAAAGGTTTCCCAACTTGGTTAACATGGTTTAAACTAACATAGCTTAGCATGAATTAATTCATTTAAGTTGATTAAACATAAAAACATAATTATGTTTAACCAATAATTAATTCAATCATTAGTATGAGATTTTATTAACATGTCTAAGTTTCATTCATGAGGATTTTATCCATTACATTACATATAATATTCTAATAAAACATATGCATTTAACATTTAATTTCCATTCATACATTTGTTTTGCATCATAAGATAGAAATACATTACATTCCACTAAATCACTAAGTCTCAAAAGATCAGATAATGTTTACATTACAATATACATCTTGCCATGAATGCATACATATCAAATAATTACAACTGACCATATAAGGTCCTTGATATACAAGGAATGATCCAAAATAACAAATAGGATCCAATTGAATAACAAGATGCTCGAATCTAAGCGCAGCTAGAACACCTGTGAAGCCAACTGCTGCAAGAAGGAACAAACACACCTGATGGAAAGTGGCACTGCCACCTAACCATGTGGCTCAAAAAGAACCACCCCACCATGATAGGATATAGAAATAAGACCCACTAGCAACCTACAAGGTATGTACACACATGGTCGAAACACAACATTGAGAAACTCACATAAGGCATAAACTCGCATAACATGACTCCATAACAAAACTTAGGTGATACCAACAAGGCTACACACTAGTGACCATAAGGGAAGAGTGTCATCACATAGCTTGGCATGGTTATCCTGACAGGCCTCCATAGGTTTTTCCCCCCATCCTGGGTTATCCTGGTACCCTCTCCTAAACCCCCAACCCCATCCAAGTCTCATGTGGACCCAAGCAATCCTTTCGTGAGGACAAGTGATAGGGAGAAACCCAAACGGAGGACCAATTTAAAGCTACTTGTTAAGAGACTCCTTCAAATGAGAGAGGAAAGGTTTTGGTTTTCAGTTATAGACCCACTTTCAATGTTCACAAGATTTTCTCAAACCCAAAACTTCCTCCTTGAGCTCTTCCCATCATTTGTTCATACACTTGCTCAACTCAACTACCATGCTTGGTCTAAACCCCCACATGTTTAAACTGGAGTTCTCAAGGCTTCACAAGGTTTCCAAGGTTGTTTTGGACTGATTTCAAAAGGTTTTACAAGGTCACCTAAACTTACTCCAATCGGATTCTTAATTTTCTTCAAAACAGGGCTACAAGGAATAAGCCCTTTTTAGCCTTCCTGAAACACTATTTTGCTCATTACTCACTCCCATCTTGGAATATCTGAAAAAGGTGAATATTTTTTAGTACCCTTTTGGCCAAAGTCATGAATTAGTGCCAAGAGAGGTCTTGAGGAGGTCAATCTATGACTGTCCTATTTTGTAGCCTCAAAAAAAGGGTTTTTATGGGGTTTTGGTAACTTCGAGTTTGGCAAATCACTCCACGGCCTTGTACCTTGTCTCCTTTCTCAACACACACCTCTAAAACAACATTTCAATGTCTTCCCTGCCACTAACAATCAAGCATTATGCCAAACACTTGGCAAACAAACTGAAAATGAACAAGAACCTCTATCAAAACACTATTTTTTTCTGATTTTCACTGTTTTGGGTTGCATACCATAGGGTTAGAACTTCAAAAACCACCTGCACTTTAGTGTCATCAATCCTTAAACAATATTTTAACCCTGAAATTAACAAATGAGCCAAGATGCCAAGCATAACAAGCTTCAAAAGTACTTTGACACCAACATTAATTAATTCTTCAAAAACAAGGAACTCGTTGTCCTGACATACCTTGTCCTGACATACCTCCTCAAAATTTTTAAAGTAAAATGGTCTCTCTTGGAGCTCCAAATTGTTTCAAAACCTTCATAGGGAAGGTGCAGACCATTATACCATGTTGTAGACTCAAATAGACCTTGAGAACAACATTTTGGCTTCTTATTTCGATCTACTAGACAAATTATTCACTCAAAACCTTCTTGTAAGCACAACTCTGGAATAAATGGAATATTTATACAATATATACAAGCATACCAACTTGGAAGAATCCATTGGAGGGATCCCATACCTGGATCAACCAAGTTGATGCATTTAGGAACTCCAAACCCTTGACAGGGCAGCAAACAGTCAAAACTGAAACAATTTATTTGAACCACCTTACAAATGCAAATCCAATGAAACAATTACATGGAAGGATAGTTAACATCTACATTTCAACTTTACATAAGGTATAGTACTGATTTGTATAGGTACATTACAGATTGCACTCAAAAAGAAGAAAAAACAAGGTAAAACCCAGAATTTTGTTATTTTCTCATTAGCAAAACTTAGTCTTTACATTCTCCAACCTTGTCCAAGGCCAAGGAAGGTCTTTTTATAGTGAGACCAAGTAGTTATCAAGCCTTGTACATACTTTAAGCTTTTATAACTCCCTTTTCCAAGAAAAATGCAAAAATGACAACTTTTGTTGCTCACATGACAACTTTTTTTTTGCTCAAAAGTGCATTTTTGACAACCTTACTAATTCAACACTTCTAACCACCTAAGAAATGTTTAAAAAAATATAAAAAACATGTTCCAATTCTCAAGAAAGCATTAGAAGACCTTTTTGGCAATTTTGCACTATTTAGGCAAAAATTGTCAACTCACAGCCCAAAAGGC
>NC_081414.1:223883232-223905732 GCF_030272615.1 Cryptomeria japonica | reverse complement strand
TAATCACATTGGGAAACTCTTTAGGTGTCAAATGATGTCTTCCGCTATGTAATCTGAATCTTTGGTATCTTGTTGTATATTAATGTTGTGTAACTTTAAAAAAAAAAATTTATTGCACTCTATTCTTGTGTTTTGGCTTAATCCCTTCGGGGTTTCCTGGTGGGGCATTACATTTGGTATCAGAGCCCATGTTGCAAACACTGGGATCTCTGGTGTCGCATGTGTCCACGCCTTGCTTTCACCTTCTTGATGTTGGTGCTTTGGAGTGATTATAGGTGTTTTGTTGCTTATTGATGTCTTGGTCTACGATTACTCATATTCTGAAAAAGAGTCATATGTACCTTCCTTATTGATTGTTGTACTCTTTAGACTAATCCATTTGGGTTGGTCAGTGCTTGCCTGGAATTTGAAAGTACGAAATGTGCTTGTTTAAGATTTTGATCTCGCTTAGTGTTGTCCACTTGAAGGACTAGTATGGCAAATATTGAATGCTTATTTTGTAGAAAATTGAATGATTATGACCACTCCTCTCTCTCTCTTTCTGGAAATTAAAATATTTGGGATATGTGTAATTATCTCTTATTTGAGTTTTCCTTTTTGCAAGAGAAAGGTGTGACTTCTTGAACCCTTGTGTGAACCCTATGACGCTTCTGTGTTTTAGATTATAAAAGGGCTTCAGGTTGAAAATTCATATTGGTTGTTGGGAGAAAACTACATGTTTACATTAAAGAATTCTCCATGTGTATTGTAGGAGTAACATAATTAAATTCCATCTTATGTAATGTGCATTAATATGCGAATAGCTGTTATGTGAAACTGCTTTGTTATGAAGGAAGTATAAAAAGGGAGCATGTTATAGTAGCTTTGAGAGTGTATTAATGTGTTCCACGAAAGATCGTTTTATGTGTTTCATTAAACTAGTTTGATTGAGGATCTATTTTAGGAATGCTCCATTGAACTTGCTTTTGGGTATATGTAATTACCTTATTATGTCTAGATAGTGCAAATGAAAAGCTTGTTTGATGTGCATGCATTAGTATGTATTATGTTGTTGATAGCTCCTCACTTACCTTCTGATCGTAACTTGATTTTCAACGATAGGTTGCAAATTATGACATGTGTTTGTATTGTATTAAGAATAAGTGAGTGTTCTCAAGAGGTCTGGTATTATCAAAAAGATTGCCTATTTTGATCTCTGTTTTGTTTGGAAAACTAGAACCCCCTGTTGCAACCATAATAATTGGAGATGTCATGTAGTCCAATTGGCATTCTTCTAAAAATGGTAGCGAAATGAAAACCGTGCAATTGAAATGATAGGCCTACAGTGAGAAATTTTATATTATAGTGTGATTTTGTTGATCTTGTGTCTATGTAGGAAATAGTTTGGTTATCAAACTCTCTTTCCCTTCTCTTTGCCTAATCATAAGATTTTTAGAAATGCTACGAAGAATGCATTGATTTAAATAGAATGTTTATAAAATATGTGAAATTGTACTATTGCATTTTGGCTTCATATTGAAAGATGAAAGTCCTCTTTGGGAAAAGAATTTGCATAGTTAGTAATTTAGTTACGAATGCTTAATGTAATTCGAGAAAGATATAGGAATGATGTTATTTCCTTATGTAATTGTGAATTGTTAATAATTTCAGTACCTATTTCTAGAATAAGCTTTATTCAGTTATTCATGTGGGAAGCATTATTAAAATCTTCCTTGTGTAGATGATAGCGTACTGGAAAGGACTCCCCGTAAATGTGACTAAACCAGTACTGGTGTATTCATGTGTATTGTAGGAAACCAGTGCTTATTATATGTGCCCATGGGTTGGTGAAGTAATTAACCATGGAGGAAATGTTGCTTATGAGTATGGGAAACCATACTGTTTATGTGATGTTGCTTAATTGTTTCCCTACTGAGTACCAAACCTCGGGTTGCGGGTAATTCAGTATGTTAGGGGGTAGTATTCGAAGTCACCATTCCTTAAATAGTATGGATCGACGTACGAGTAATGTCGGTGTGAAGCGACTTTAGCTTCTCTATTTTGAAGAATGATATAGTTATACTATAAAACTATATCAAAGGTGTACTCAATACTTTCCCTTTTGATGAATCTATTTATAGGTTTATGTGTGGCAACCTATTCCTTCCTTTATTTGAGCATTTTGATGGCATTTCTTGTGCATAGTGATGGTGTATTTTGGAGGATCCTTTGCCTTGTCTTCATGAAAGGTAGGGTTATCCACATGAGCTTCCAGTCTATATGTATTGGTGGGCATGTGGGTGGACCTTAGCCATGTATACCTCTGGCTTACGGTGAGTATCCTTCTAGATACGTCGCTATGCCGGACGTGACCTGCGCGTGCTTGTTTCTGTGAGGTACACTACCATGCGGGATACGTCCATTGCGTGTCTTCTCCACTTGGGGTATGGCCATGCCGCGTGACAACGTGATGCGGGGTGATGTCGAGGTGCACACCGCCATGCCATGTGGGTAGTGTGACTATGTCGCACCACATGATGAGCTACTACAATAGCTAGACAATTGTTCCTTCCTTCCTCGTTGGTGGCTAGATGATAGTCACATAGTGATGTTATGTGTAGTTGTGATATTCTTTTTATTTATTTGGGGACCAGCAATTTATTTTACTTTGACTTTGAAGGTTTAGCCATGATCTTGTGATCTTTTGCATTCTTGATTTGGTGTTGCAAATTCTGGATTATTTTCTTGCCTTACTGTTGGAATTGATGATTTATTATCTTTATTCATCTTTACTTTGGTGGCTAAACTGGTTTATCCTTATTGTTTTTGTATGTTGGTCTTGTGTTGAAATGTGAAATTCCTCTCCAAGGACGTATGAGACGGTCTTGGTAGAGTGTGTACGAGGAAGTAGACGCAAGGAACCTTGAGGAGGGGGGTATGTGAGGCTGTGATGCAGCTAGGATCCACTACTTACCTATGTGTGGTGAATATCTCTTGGAGGCTAACCACCTTACTCAACTAGGGATGTTCACAAAGGTCTTGTATGGAAGGTAGCACTGCTATGGTGTGCCTAGCACCATCGAGCCTTGAGTGAGATATTGGATATTTATGATCATATTGTTGTTCTGAGATCGGGCATAGAGATGCTGATCGTGCATGTTATCTTTGACCGAGCATTAGACATGCTCACATGTGGCCTTTTGAGTTATGCATTCCAGTTTGTGGATGGTTATTATTTGTATTATGGAGTAAATTGTGTTAACTTGTCACTATGTTATGGGACATAGTCTTTGGAAAGGTTTTCTTATGCCTAGCAAGTGTAAACAATTGAGTTATTTATGTTGCTCGTATTCATGAAAGTTAATTTGGTTGTAGAAATTGATATTTGAAGCTAGTTCCTTGCGATAAAGTGTTATGAAAAAGATGCATTGGTAAAGGAAATTGATCATGATGGCATGTTTCCTTGTCATGTTTTATAGAGGAGTATGGTAATTGTTGTTTACCTCTTTGTAATGCATTAACTTGGTGTAATGAAAGGGAGAAAATTCTTGTTTCTTTGCTATGATTGTGGATAATTCCTAGAATGTTATAAGAAATGTATGGATTTAGATGTATCTTGCCAATGGATAATGGGATTTGTAGAGGATTTAGCAATAACGTTTCATTTATTTATGGAAAGATTCCTATGTGCAATTTAATATTTGTTGAATGAGTTTTAGGGCTAATGCATGCGACATGTTCTCCATCTAGCCTTACAACTTCCAAGAGTAAGTCGGAACCTAGGGGAGAAGAATGTAGTACCCCTGCCCTAATCAATTTCTAATCTCGATATGACCTTGGTTAGTTTATCTTAATATAATGATTATAGTCAGATGTTTTGATTTAGTGCATAGTTGTTGAAGTGGTTTTCGCACCAATTCGTATGCAAGTTATTAATTCTCCTATTTCGTGTTATTATCTCAGGCTAACGCTTTCATTAAGTTTATATATGTATGCATGTATGACTCTTGGTTGCAGGAGATTTCAGGTACAATGCCGCATGGGTGTGAGGTTTGTCTCCGCTTGAATTTGCAGGTTTGAGTGTACCTCTTTAATCCTTAGAGTTGGATTAGGTGGTTGGGAGTTTCTCATTTGACCATAGTCATGCTCAAGTGAGTGTCATTAGTCGTCATCGGTTTTCCCTTTGGTTGGGTTTGCGGGTCGTCTGTCTGATTGACTTCCTTGGTTTGCATGTTGGGTGTGTGTGGTTTAATTGAGTAATTGATCCTTAATCTTTAATTTTATTAAATATGTGTTTGTGCATTAAAGATTAAGAGATTATACTGAGCAAAGTTCCTTTATGCGATTAATCATTATTTGAATTGCTTGATTCAGTTTAGGAGCAAGTTCAATTAAACGGATAATTTTAATGTTAAATTTAATATGCTTATGTTGTTAGAAAAGGAAAGTTTTGAATTCAATTGCTATGGAATTAATTGTATTCTGTTGGCTTTTTATATTAGAAAGGTTAATTTCAGTTAATTGAGAAAATCAATTTTTAAATTGAAAAGCAAGTTAAATGTATTGATATAGTTGGAAAATAACGATTTTTGGGATTTATTTTTAAAAAAAAAAATTAATTCCAAAAATAATAATTTTCAAACCTAGGTTAAATGGGAGAAGTTTGACCAAATTTTATTTTTGGAATTAAATTTTTTTTTTAAAAATAAATCCCAAAAATCATTATTTTCCAACTATATCAATACATTTGACTTGCTTTTCAATTTAAAAATCGATTTTCTCAATTAACTGAAATTAACCTTTCTAATATAAAAAGCCAACAGAATACAATTAATTCCATAGCAATTGAATTCAAAACTTTCCTTTTCTAACAACATAAGCAAATTAAATTTAACATTAAAATTATCCGTTTAATTGATCTTGCTCCTAAACTAAATCAAGCAATTCAAATAACGATTAATCACATAAAGGAACTTTGCTCAATATAATCTCTTAATCTTTAATGCGCAAACACATATTTAATCAAATTAAAGATTAAGGATCAATTACTCAATTAAACCACACACACCCAACACGCAAATCAAGGAAGTCAATCGGACATACGACCGGCAAACCCAACCAAAGGGAAAACCGATGACGACTGACGATGCTCACTTGAGCACGACTATGGTCAAACGAGAAACTCCCGACCACCTAATCCAACTCTAAGGATTAAAGAGGTACACTCAAACCTACAAATTCAGGCGGAGACGAACCTCGCACCCATGCGGCATTGTACCTGAAATCTCCTACAACCAAGAGTCATACATGCATACATATATAAACTTAATGAAAGCGTTAGCCTGAGATAATAACATGAAATAGGAGAATTAATAACTTGCATACGAATTGGTGCGAAAACCACTTCAATAGCTATGCACTAAATCAAAACATCTGACTATAATCATTATATTAAGATAAACTAACCAAGGTCACACCGAGATTAGAAATTGATTAGGGCGGGGGTACTACAAAAACTAAATTGTAAAAACAACATATTGTAATAGAGATATGTGTGTGTCATCAGATAATTGTAAAATGTGCATAACATCATAATACATAGAAAAATCAGCACAAAGGCATGGTTTAATCTTTTAATTTGGAACAAAAGCTTCTAATTAAAATAGCTCAACAAAAATATCAATGATCAATGAAATTTTTGCTTCTCAATCAGATGATATAGCTTCCAAAATACAATAAAGAACTTTGTTAATTGCATTTGAGGTTTCATAGCAAGCTATTTTGACCGACTACAAAAGTTTTCTTAATGTAATTTTTTCATGATTTCTAATTTTTCCAATGTAATGGGCCATTGTAATTTTCAGTTTTCATATGTATGCATTTATGTGATCATCAGAATGGGGCAGAAGGAAACCCAAAATAGAGTAAAGTAAAGCAAAACTGAAACAACACAACGCTGTATGAATATTTCTTTTATGTTACTTGTAATAGGTACACCAAGACAAAAAATCACAGTACCGATTTATGAGTTCTACATATAAGAATCGAGTATGAAGAGTATGAAGATTACTTCAAATATTAAAATATAATCAAAATAAGAACTAAACCCATGAGATAATGTGTAATTAACTCTAATAAGTATCTACCCATGCAGCCCATCCATCTTGATTATCATTCCACTTAAGGATCTTATCTCCTAGCTCAAAAACACCTAGTGGATCAATTGACTGTTTAGGAGTCAGTATAGGAAGAGGGCAAAGTTTGAGTTTGTTAATACTATCATCATCATTTCCCATACTGGGAATGGTGGAAACAGGAGTGGCAGCAATAGGAGGAGTGGTTCTTGACTACTTGACCATTCTACGTTTGAGCTGATTAATAACCTTTTTGAGGTTTTTCTTTATCTTGTTGTTCTCTTCCAAAAGCTTCCTCGTGACACTCTTAATGTCCTCTCTTTATCGCATCCCTCTATTCATTGTAAAATTTTGATTCAATTATTGTGTCACTATTTTGTGAGAACCAACAAGTGAAAATACATCATTAAAAAACTTAATATAGGAGAAAAAGGCGGCCAATGACAAAGTAAAATAAAACATTGTTGAAGAATGCAAAAAGGACTAATTCAATGCTCACGACAACCACCAAAGTAAAATGTAATCAATCAGAAAGTTGCAGGGTAGAAACAATTCAGAGGAAAATGAGGACCGGAAAACAAAAGAGAAGAAAATTACAAAAATTAATTTGATTTAATAAATTATAAATTTGGTTAACATTACAAGAACAGGAAAATTAGAGATGACCCTTACATTCAGTAAATTACAAATTGGGTTAATATTAGAGAAAGAAACCTCTTCTAGGCAGTCAAAACAGTGCACCTCAACGAGCTCTAATGCACCTATTGTAGGCAATCTAAATAACGCACCTCAACCAACTCTATTGCATTCAACAAATGCACTTCACAAACAGTTAAACTCAACCAATGGGAAATGAAATCCTAATAAACGTAAGGTGCATAATTATCAATGATTGTCCTCTTCTTAAAACAATATTGAGGTGACTATGGTATCACAAAGATACCAAAAAATGACAAGTAACAAATCAAGTTTATAGGTTATAACCTAATGAAAACAAGGTGGTTGTTGTGTAATGACCACTTACTTTAGCATATTGTGTTTGTCTTAGAACCTTAATTTTTGGTTATGTTTTGTTGATTGTTAATTTTGTAAATACTGGCGCATTCATTGTAATAGTATACTTTACAGTTAACATAAAAAGTTATATGAATATTGAGTCAACTACTATGGTATCTCACAGATACTAAAAGAAATACATGTAACCAGTATATATATAAAGGGATGTTATGAAAATATTAAGAACATCTAAAGCAATGAAATCAACTGCTAACTAAGCTGCATAATTATGTATGATTGGCCTCTTCTTAAATCAATATTGACATGACTACTATGGTGGGAGATTGTTTACAGAAATTAGGTCTAGAGGTTATAGCCTAATGAAAACAACATGATTTTGTAAATACTGCGACATTCATTACAAAACAGACTTTATAGTTAACTTACAAAACATATAAGTTTGAAAACTTACCTGGGAATGTCTCTTGCCACTTCCACTTAATCTCCCACCAACTTTCACAAACCTTGTTAATGGGGAACCTTCAAATATCACACCTCAACCAACATGAAACCCTAATAAACAAAGGAAAACAAACAAAAATTGAAGTGGCCTGTTAGATTCTGAGAATTACAAACTGTAAAAGCACTTGCAGAGAAAAAACAATTTAGGGTTAACGAGTTAAAAAATATCACCTCCAACAGCTCTAATGTATTCACCAAAATCACTCCCAACTGAAGAACAAAACCTCAATGAAGGAAAGAAACCACACAAAGTAAACCCTAATCAACCAAAAACCTGTAGAGAAAAAACAATTCACGGAAAAATAGGACCGGGAAACAAAAGAGAAAAAAATTGCATATTAGGATTAACTAGTAAAAAAAATTCACCTGCAACCGATGTAGTGCATTCACCAAATGCACTCGCAGCCGAAGAAAAAAAGCTTAATGAACCCAAGAAACTGAGCAAAGTAAACCCTAATAAACAAAAAACTTGCAAAGCAAAAACAATTCACGAGAAAATGAGGACTGTAAAACAAAACAGAAGAAAATGACAGATTAGGTTAATCGGTTTTCATTTAAACCATAATCAAATGAAAACTTACAAACCCAAAATAATTCATGGGAAAATGAGAATCGAAAAACAAAACAGAAGAAAATGACAGATTAGGGTTAACCAGTTTTCATTACCCATCACTTACCATTCGTAAACCCTAATCAACTGAAAACTTGTTGAACAAATCAACTCGAAACTTACAGAGCAAAAAAAAATCACGAGAAAATGAGGATCGAAAAACAAACACAAGAAAATGACAGATTAGGGTTAACCGATTTTCATTTCCAATCCATCAGCGTTCGTAAACCCTAAGCAATCGAAAATTTGTAGAGTAAAAGCAATTCACGAAAAAATGAGGTCCAGAAAACAAAACATAAGGAAATGACAGATTAGGGTTAATCGGTTTCCATTGCCATTCATTTATCGTTCATCACTTCTCTGAGATTCGTGCAATACACACATCACAATCTAAGGCAAAATCAAATTACCCACGTGTCGTCGCCGCGAACACATCTCGTTCGCTGGGAAAAATTTGTCGGGCACCGGAAATCAATGCTCGTTGGAATGTCTTACACTTTGGCGGGCAAAAGCCCCCACTAAAAGCCTGTCGACTTAAATATAGACATTTCAAAATAGTTCAAAATTCAATGGGCCCTTGGTCAACTGGTGAAGTTGAATGGCTCCAAATGAGCTGACCATAGATCAAGTCTTGCTGAGTGCAAGGCTCCGACATCATAAGGGATGTGGTCAGGATCGTGCCCCGGGGCAAAATGGATACTCGATGTCGTGCTCACAGGTCTGGACCACCATGAAAAAAAAAATAGTTTAATTTTTTTTTCAATTAAAATTATCTTTGTATACGATGAAAATGGATACAATAATAATATTGAAAGGCTAAATGAATTCAACCACAAAACCCTAGCCTAACAACAACAAAGATCCACCATAACATATGAAGATTACATAAGACAATGCAAATCAAATGAAATCACAAAGATTATACCATCACATGTCCAATAGCATTTGGATCTCCATTCTTCCTATCTCCATTGATCTTGCTTGATATATTTGCTCTCAGATTTTATATGCACAAGAGCTCAACAAAGAACGGAAATGTGGTTGCAAGTAGGATCGCATATGAAAGTTCAAAAGCGTAGTTGGGAAGTCAACTGATCAGTTAGGGTTTGATAATGAAGGAAGCATCTCCTTATATAGAAGACACTATAAAAAATTGGAGGGATAAGATTGAGAGGTGTAAAAGATAAATAGTCGGCTATGATTAGAGGGTAGGTAGATGAAATAATAAAATAATGAGAGGGTAGGTAGTGTATAAATTAAGAGATGAATGACATGTGTCATGGGTAGAAAAGGTTAATGACTTAATTAAATAAATAAAGATTTATTTATGTAATAGAAGAAGTGGGATCAATTAAATAAATAAGATATTTATTTAATTTAGGAAAAAGGATAATTTAAATAAATAAATGTATTTATTTAAATGAGAAATAAGGCTAGAAGAGGATAAATGAATTAATTAAATAAATAAAGATGTATTTAATTAATAGAAGAAATAGGCTTAAAATAATTAAATAAATAAAATATTTATCTAATTAGACAGGACAATTTTAGGTGGCTACATTTTGCCCATCTTTGAGACAATGCATCTTGTTGCGTTGTTTCAAAGAAGATAAGATAAACTGATACAAAGTTGTCCCAAGATGGGAATGATATGCCCCCTCGAGAGATTGGATGAAAATGTCTGGAAAGATCGCAGACAATCTCTCGATAAGAAAGAAAGCCTAGAATGGACTGACCAGATAGGATAGAGTGACAGAGTCACGGGATAAAGAAGACTGACCCGGAAGACGAGGGCTAGGGTAGTCTATAAGATAGACTACGAGGGAAAAACATCTTCATTGTCATCCACACATCCAAGAGATTAGAGTGCAGAGAGAGAATAGAGCAGCAACAGTCAATAGTGATGGCATTGGTGCATAGATTCTATTGCATTCACCGATTTCAGAGGCCAGCAGATGCAGGAGAGCTGGTGAGTACCGCAAAACCTCCTTGTACTTTGTTGCATTAATTGTTGTCATAAATGCATGTTAGGTAATGCAATAAATGCGCTCTAGGTAGATCTAGAAAAATGTCAAGCGGGGGAAAAAACATTAAGGCATGTCTATGTCATGAATGTATGGTTGTATGTCAAGCGCATCTGTGCAAAGAAGACGTGTATGTGTAGTATGTAAGTATGTTTATGTCATAAAGGTGCATTTATGTCTTCTAGGTCGAATCGACAGTTCTATGATGAACATACGTTGTCGATTAGATAAGTTACTGAGAGGATACACTCAAGCAGGTCCTCTAGGGAAGACTAGGATATCAAATAGGGCTAGGATTGACAATCTGTGATAGAACATACATTGCCAATCAGGAAACTACTCAAGAGGATGTTGGTATTACAGTAAGAAAGATTGTTTGCATTTCAATATCAGGAGATTGTTGATATTCATGAAGGATATTGAGAAGGTTGTTGAAGATTATTGATATAACTGAAGAAGGATGATAACTATCTTTACAACATTATTTTGTCATTGATGTCAAGAGATTGATTATCTGATTCAGTATGATGTTGCCATATCTTGAGAAGATTGATTTGAAGAGAATTAAGATGTCGGTAAAAGACACAGAAAGAATGTGATGAATAAAGGGAGGAATAAGTTATTCAATGGGCAACTATTACCAAGTTAGACAATGATGAGATCATGATGTTTAGATTGTTTTGATATTCTACATATGTTGTTTATTGTAAGGTTTATAATATACTATGTCACCGAGCAAAGAACCTAGTCGGTAAACCCTAAGGTTATCAATATCGGTTAATGAAGGCGAAATGTCTACTGAATAAAGTTTAGTATTTACCGAGCTGCAACCGAGTTATGACAGTGCGCATGGGATGGATAAAAGCATTATTTAATGAAGGACAATGATAAGCTAGAGATGTATAAATGATTGGTATGTTGTGCATGAAGTTTGTTAAGGATCTATGGCAAAGGAAAATCGGCAGGAAGATCTACAGCGCAGATTGAACCGCAATAACCTTGTGCAAGTTCCAAGAAAAGACTGCAAGTCTCGAGGTAAGGTAAAATGTTTTCAGATCGAAAGGATACATTGAACCTAGTCAAGTTTGAAGATCTGATGGCTAAGATTGATCATGGGAAATGTGATCAAGGAGATTAAGCGGTTAGCAATTGTTTATAAATAAGGAATTGTTGATAAACAATGTATGCGGGCAAGTGTATGCACAGGGATGCTACATAGTGATTACCGAGCACAAAAGCTTGAAGACCTATTTGAATAACAGAGTAGAGAGCCCAGCTGAGGGACAAGATAAGTCTTATGACTAGATTGTTTTGAGAAAATAAGAATCTGCTTTAGCATTTTAGATGTGAAGTTGCAAATAGATTTGTATTACTATTATTTTGTAAGTGACAGAAAATCTATTAACCGAGTGGACTTAACAGTCTTATATGTAAACCCTCTAGCAAGGTAACATTCTAAATGAGTGTTTGAAATCCTTTGACAAGGTCAATTCTAACAAAGTGAATATCCTAACAGATCTGAGGGAAATCCCTTAACCGGGTCACATCTAGCAATGTGTTTGTAATCTTTAACAAGATTTTCTTTTAACCAAGCATACTCTAGAAGAGTATATTTCTTAGTGGGTCTGAATTCCCACTGTGGTTTTTCCCTATTTGGGTTTCCATGTAAAATCTGGTGTTATGAGTGTTATGATGATTATATGCTTATGAGTTTGCATGTTTAGCAGGTTTGGTTATATTGCTGAAGTATAAGTTACCGAGGTTGAATCTGTTGTTTTTATGGAAGATTAAGTTTGTATGATTCATCCCCCCCTCTCATCTTGTTAGCTATTGGCATCTATACTTACATTAAGTATCAGAACTATCAATACACTCAAGTAGAGGCCCTAGGATAGGATAGATCAAGGCACTTTGTGATGAACAGGGAGTACCAAGACATAGTACTTTGTGATGAACAGGGAGTACTAATATGAGCAGCACTTTGTGATGAACAGGGAATTCCACTATGACTGACATGATTGATTTGATTGATTGCAAGAGTATCTACCTATGCTGGAGTCATGGGAGAGATTCCCATCGACTCAAAGTCTATGAATGGAGCTGACAGTTGAGGAGAGAGCAACAGTTCAGGCTATGGGCCTGCGACATATTCTGTATGTGCTTGAGTTTTGGGTGAACATGGGATTGCTGACTGCGCTGGGTGAGAGATGGCACTTAGAGACTTGTAGTTTTCATTTGTCGATGGGTGAGATGACAATCACCTTGGAGGATGTATACAGGACATTGAGGATACCGATCGATGGGGAGTTAGTACCCTATGATCGAGATGGAGACAGGGATGCACTGAGACGAGTGTTCCAGGATCCAGGACTAGAGATGAGGGTTGGACACGTGGCATGGGACACGATGAAACAGACTAGATTGGCACTACCAGTAGTATTGGCAGGAGTGATCAGTGGGTTCCTCTATCTGGATAGGGCGACACGAGGGTTGGTTGTGTAGCCATATGTATTTTGACATCATTGTATCATGACACTTATGATTTTGAGATATATATATATATATATATATATATATGAGATTATTCATCCTTACGGCAGCTATATGCATGTGTACCTATGTGATGAGATGTTTCATGATGTATGTTTCTATGTGATGATTATGATATGGATGCAAATATGTACATGATAAAATGCAATATTTTTTATTCTTTTATGTTTTATATGTTTGTGCAAATGCAAATGTGAATGTATGAAATGCAAATGGATATGACAAGAAGTAAAATGTGCTAATAGGTGTTGCGTGCATGATGTGATGCAATTGTGATATCTATATGTATGTATGAAATGCTAATATGCGATAATGTAAGTGTAACTACATGAAATGCAAATATTTTTGGTGTGTCATTATACTCAGTCATGTGATAGCAGGCTACACGGACTCGAGAAGGATGATGGAAGTCAATCAAGAAAGGGGGATGGAAGATAGAAGATATGAAAGTGAAAGAGCTTCTTGTGCATTATCATCATTGAGCTTTATTATGGCAAAATAGGTTATGACAATCGAGGCATATGTTCGACCCAGAAAGTCATTGTACCTGTTTGCATGGAGATAAGACAGTCACAAACAAGGAATGCCCCAGTTCACACTAGACTCACAGTGTCCTCATATCCTTGGACAAGTCATAGCATTACTAAGAGACAATCCATAGACAACAAATAAAAATAGGTGACGATACCCCATCCTCGCCTTTCTAGTCAAAGACATCCTAGAGATAAAAATCCCTAGTCAGAGACATCCTGGAAAAGCTAAAAGACATGTCACCTAAATATAAAATCAAAAGAAAACCAAGACTCGACACCAACATCCACTGTAGTCCTCAAGTTTTAGTGTCTCTTGTCACTTGTATAAGCCTTATTTGATTGTGGTCACAATGTTTACTTTCACAAAAAGGATAGATAGCATTGAACTGTAATGTTGTCTAAGTCTGTTGAAAGATTTGATTTGTTGAAACCCATTGATGCTACTATGTCTCATCTGAAACTGACTGAATCCATGAAACTGATACTTTATTGCGGAGAAGATGAAAGTTTATTGCGGATTGGTGATGCAAATGTTGCTTTATTATAGATTGTGCGCGAATAGACTAAAGGAAACTGGAAGAAACTGTGCTCCTCAGAACATGTGATGCTCTCAGTTCCACACTCATCACTAGACAAAGGATTTGCCTTAGCCACAGATAGGAGCTGATTTATTATGGATGAAAAGGGTGAAAAGGAATGTTATTATGAATGGCTAACCAATCTTAGGTAGATCAATAACAAGCCATGATGGGAATGGGTAAGTTTATTATGAGTGGATAGGTTGTGAGTGTGTGCAAAGTGAAAGGATGAAAGTGAATCCTGAAGGAGGGAGGAGCAATGTCTCTACGCATGGCGTCAGTGACCCAGTTTTCACCATGGTACTTGCCCAGGGCACCACCGAAGTGGTTTTCACCGTTGGACGAAATGTTTTTCTATTTTTCAAATTTTTTTGTGTCACAAGGTGCCTGTTTGCCAAGTTTTCACCAAGTAATGATTTTTTTATTTTTATGATTTTTTTGTCTTTTTGAATTTTTGATTTTTTTAATTTTTTTTGTATTTTTGAATTAGGATATTTTGAAGAGCTATGTGTAGAACCTGCGAATGTGCTTGTTGTTGATAGGATCTTCCAAAGGTTCACCCTCTGTGGTTGAGAGATGATATGCACCAGATCCATATGCTGCTGTGATGATGTAAGGACCAAGCAAGTTTGGTTCAAACTTGCCCTTCTTCTCTCTGTCTTGCTGATTTTTAGGATTTTCTCTAAGAACTAAGTCACCCACCTCAAGTGTATGAGGCTTAACCTTATGATTGTAGTTGCGTCTTTCCTTGACTGAATGATGTGTAGCCCGAGTGACTTTCTTCCTTGATAAAGGAACTAAGATAGAATTACTAATGTGTGGACTACACAAGCCCATATGTGTGTCACCTGAAGAAGTTTGGGCACCTCTGATAACAAATTCCTTTGAGGAAGATCCATTAAAGGTCCATGATGTATCTCCAGAAGGGAATGGATGTGTGAAACAAGTGGATGAGGGATGAAGGTTTATGATTGCGAAAAGAAGTGAAAGTATCATGACATGTTGGAGACTTAGGATCAACAAGTATGCTTTTTGACTTGAAATTTTAGAACTTTTGCCCCCAGTTATTTTGATATTAGGGGAGATCAACTCTTGTTCTTTTTCCTTCATAGGAGTTTTATCCTTGACTTTGATTTTTGCAGATTCCAATAGCTTTTGATTTTGATTTGGACTAAAGGACTTTTCTTTATTTTTGACTTTTAGATTTTTCTTTTCAAAGCTTGATTTGTGATCCCCAATGAGTAAGGGCTTTTGGAATTCTTGTTGATCCAAGTCTGGGAGAGGAGTGGAAATGGAATGAATGGATGAAACGGTAAAGCTATGTGAGTTCTCAAGAGGGTTGGTGATACGCTCAATAGATTCTTCGCTGGAACCACTCTTAGGATTATTGATATCAAAAGATGCTTGCACCACTAGAGGATATTTGCATTTAGACTTAGTAGCCACAACACTAGGTGGTTCACACCCAATTCCTTGCAAATTATTTGTAGATTGTTCTTGTCGACAAAATGTGTTAGGAGATAATGGGATTTGATCAACATGAAAGATATACTCACCACATCCCAGGTCTTTAATCTTGAATTTTTCTTTGAGCTTTGCTTGTTTGGTTGTACAAGCTTTCAAGGGTTCTGGATCCACATATGCTGAAGAAGGAACAGCTTCTCGATTGACTGGGATTTTTATTTCTAATCTAGGTCACATATTGTTGCAATATATGAATGGCTTTGGATCATCTTTGACGGTCACTTCAACTCCATTGTGTGGAAACTTGATACATCGATGGTATGTTGAGGGAATAGCTCTCATTTCATGAATCCATGGATGTCCCAAGAGTATATTATATGTGAGATTTAGATCAAGGACTTGACAAACCACATCTTTTGTAACTGGCCCAACTCTAAGAGGTAAGGTGACTGTGCCTTTGGATGAACGCTCTTCATCATCATATGCCTTGATGGTAATTTTGTTTGTAGAATTCACAGCCTTTTCAGAATATCCCAATTGCTTAAGAGTGCTCAATGTACATATATTGAGACCAGCTCCTTCATCTATCAAGACTTGTTTTATTTGATGTTTGTGTAGGAAGGCTTCAATGTGTAAAGGTGCATTATGTGGTTGGCTTATGGAGGTGTTGTCAGCTTCTGTAAATGTAAGGGAGTGTGGAATAGAAAGGTATCCCACCATGGCTTGAAACTGGTCCACGTTCAGATCAGTAGGGAAGGAAGTGTCTCTCAAAATTTTGTCAAGAATGGATTCATGTGAAGGGGATATGCGTAAGAGCTCAAGGGTTGAGATAAGTGTGGGTGTCTTCCCTAACTGTTCTACAAGGTCATACTTAGGTTTGGTTGATGAAGAAGTGGTGTTTTTAGCTGGAGCACCTTGCAAAGTGAATTTACCTCGATGAGTTGTAACATTACATTCAGAGGTAGATTCAGAAGAAGGTCCAATGCCTTTTACGACAATCTTGGGTCTTTGGGTAGAATTCTCAGGCATTTTGTCCTTGATGATAATGACAGAGACATAATTGTCCATCGAAATGTGATTAACAGTTGAATCATAGTTATAGGATACTTTGGTATAGTTGGTTTGGTCATATGTGGCTTTAGATTTTCCCTTGTCATGCTTTGGGAATGGTTCCTTAAACATCTCATGTTCCTGGTTGGATGAATGTCCTTCAATCTCAATGTCACCTCTATCGATAAGGATTTGTATGATGTTCTTCAGTCAATGGCAATTTCCTATCTTATGACCTTTGCTCTTATGAAATTCACAATATTCATCATCATTCCACCAATTTGGTTTAACCTTTGGTTCATATGGAGGCAAATCTAGAATGGTTATTATTTTGTTTGCCACTAGCTTTCTGAAAATGGACTCTAGTGGTTCTTCCAATGGAGTGTACTTCCTTCATGATTTGGTAGTTGTTTGAGTATTCACCTGATTGTTTGTAGAGCTTGATCCAGAAAAAATGATTTTAGGTCATACTGTATTGGCATCAACAACACCATCATTGACTGTGTTCTTGTTTTTATTCCAAAATCTTGGCTTATCTTTTCCTTTAAAGTCATCTTTGTTTTCCTTGAATATCTTAATGACTCCTTGTTCAATTAGGACCTTCTCTGTTGCTAAGCCTTTCTCAATGACGTCTTTGAAGGTGGACAAACAAGCTTTTCTCAAGTCATAACCAATGTCTTTGTTAACATTTTGGGTGAACATCTCTACCATTTGTTTCTGTGGAATTTCACAAGAGCATCTGCTGGCTAGATTCCTCCATCTTTGTAAAAATGATGAAAAAGACTCTCCATCCCTTTGCTTGGTGTTGCACAAAGTAGTGACTGATATGTCTATCTCTATGTTGTATGAGAAATGTTGGATAAATGCCTCTGCTGAGTTACCCCATGATTTAATTCCAGGTGGAAGTTGGGAGAACCATTCCATAGCTTGATCACCTAAGCTTTGTGGGAATAATCTCATAAAATATGTCTCTTCTGCTGCTACCTCAATGCAAGCTGTGAAAAACTATCTTATGTGTGCCTTAGGATCCCCTTTTCCTCTATACCTATCAAACTTAGGCGTCACAAAGTGTGTAGGAAATGGATGCATTGGAATGCTCTTGTCAAATGGATAAGGACATATGTCTCTTATTGTGTAAGTTGGCTTCGGTGTATTTATGTCCTCCATTTTCTTTTGTAAGTCCTTGATTTGCTATTCCAAATTGTTCTTAGGTGGAGATCGACTTCTTGGACCATACCCCATGCTTGAACCACTGGGTGGAGGAGGAGCATGTCGCATATATGGATGATATTGATCATACACATGTTCATATGGAGGAGGTCTATAATGATGTTGCGTATATGGACCACTTGGTATAGAGTCATGGCGAGGAATGGAATATCTGCTTTGTCCATGTATACCATACTCTACAGGCATGTCATGAGTTTGTTCTAGTGTGTTGCCCCCAAATTTGATGCGGGGTTTCCTTGTGTCCAAATTTTGAACATGCCTTTGGATATCCAATTGCTTTGGTGGTTGATCCTTAGCATTGGTATGTGATTGAGTATATTTTTCTGCATAAGACTTCCACAATGGTTTTTGAAGGTGAGTATCATATACTTGACCATGTGTGTATGGGACCTCTGGTTTTTGAAACAAAGATGATGGTGATTCAGGCACAAGATGTGGTCCTCTATTGCCTCCACTATTAGGCCTCCTTTGATCCATGTTAAGGTGAGGTTGTTGCAAAGGTCGATTTTCCATTATTTGAGACATGTCAAAATCATGAGGGATCTTGGCTCCACTTTGTGCCATCACTTGTAAGAAATATTGTCTATCTCTCCTCATTATTTCCTCAACCAATCGATTGAAAAGGGGATCCATAATGGAGTCTTCCAGTTCTATTGAATGCACTGAAATGTTGTCCATATTGTCATTGTGTGTATCATTGTTGTTTGTAGTGTCCATGTTCTCAATATTTGGAATGTTTCTATAAGCATCCATGTTAGGTAATGTAGTATGATCAGAATTGAAAAAGATATCATTGTCATATTCATAGGCACTCATGTTTGTGGACTCTTGAGCCTCTTTAGCTTCTCTTCTAGATTTCTGGGAATGAGTTTCAACCATGAACTAGGTCTTGACCAAGATGTGTGAGACTAGATGAAGATGGAAAGATATGGAAGACCAAGAGTTGGATGGAATGTAAATGAATCTAAGGTTTACTTGCAATGTCCAAAGTGTAAGACCAAGTATGTATGTAGTAGAGTAGGTGTGACTTCCCAAGAGATGATAGTTTCTCTTGATGAGGTAAGTTGACCTTGACTCTAAGTAAGACCAAATGGGACCCAAAGGTGATAGACCTTGATGAGGGACCACTTAGCAAAATGTTGTTGTATGTAGTGTGTTGACAAAGTATGATGAGGACAAGCAAGTGACCTTTTGACTCAAGTTTAGACAAATGTTAATGTAATGTAAGGTGTAAAGAAAATGATGGACTTTGTGAGACCCAAAGATAGGTTGAATGCTAGATAAAAACCCAGAGAGATAACCTAGGAAGCTCAATAAGTCTGAAACTGACTGCTCTTGTTTGCTGGACTGTAAAAGTTTTTCAATTCTAAACATAGGCATGCCTGTATACTTCACAGACGCGCTTAAATGATACAGATGCTATTCAGTCAAACATAGATGCATTTTAGAGATTTTGTAAATGCAATGTTGCTCAGAAGACACAGACGTGTTTCTGCCCTTCACAGATGCGGTTAGATGACACAGACGCGGTTCTGTCAGACACAGACGCGTTTCTGCAAACTGAGTGCAATTTTTCCAATATGTGAAGTTGTTTGTTGTGACCAAATCTGAATGTTTGACTATTTTCCATGACAAGAGGACACAGCGTTGATGAAGACTCAATGTTTGCAAGTGTTTAGACTCAAAATGACTCAAAGAAAAGTGTGTTGTTTGATGTAAAATTGTTTTGCATACACTTGAAGACACAAAAGACACAATGTTTTGATGTTTGGTCTTGAATGTTTGAATGTTTAAAATAAGTCAAGCACAATTCTTATGGCTGGCCAGGACAGTAGTTGTTGATTCCCACATGAGGCTACGCTATTCAGAGTGGATACTTAGATGCTTGACCCCATTGGCTCCACCCTCAACACTCACTTCTCAGGGCAGCCAAGCATCAGTCCCCATGAAAACTCCCCGTGGTGAATTTTGTATCTCTACTAAGAACCATATGTGTGTGGGCCACTCCAGAGGTCTGACCTCCTGCCCTAACAACTAGAAGGATTTTGGCTTCTAAAACAAAAAGGTGCTAGTAAGGGCATCCGCTCGTGTGTCCATACATGCAGCACTTTCAGCTCTGTAAATACAGAAAGCTCCCAGCCGGTAGGGGTTACACCCTACAACTAATCAAATAAATTTGATCAAACGGGTTTATGGGGAGACATAGTGTCGGTATGAACTAATCAGTACATGTTATCCATAGTTTTCACCATGAATACATTTGTTTATAGTGGTTCAGAAGAGGTGGGTTTTACTCGCTACCACTTGGGTCATTCTCTCCTCACTAGTAGTCCTAATGACCACACAGGGAGATATGCCCTCTAAATATTAAACAAAAAGAGCCTATTATTCAAGACACAAAAGACACTAGTTCAATTTGAGTGCACCAATTGAAGTATTTGCTAGTCTATGAAAACAAGGCACACAATAAAGATCAAAAACCCTTGCCAAGGTCCTGCAACAAAGATCTATTAGTAGTTTGGATTGTTTCAAATGATCACCCCCTCCTGCAAACACACAAGTTAGGTAAAATTTAGATCCAAAAGACTTTGTGAAATAGGGGCCTTCAACAAAATGATTTTGCTTTCAAAACAAGCTGCACCAATTTCATTAGCTAGATCTAAAGATGTTAGCTCAATATAAACCAGATCTGAAACAATAAATGCAAGACAAAATGGTGAAAAATGAAAACCTTAAATGAGGAAAAAAAAATATTTTTTTTTGAAAACACAGACACGATTTTACCCTACACATACGTGATTCCGCCCGACATAGACGCGTTTTAACACCTCACAGACGCATTTCTGCAAAAAAAAATGCAAAACAGAAAATCCTACAAAACACAAACGCGATTAAAATGATCACAGACGTGACTAGATCTCACAGACGCAATTAAATTGGCCACAGACATGATTAAATTGAAATCCTGCAATCTGAAAAATGAAAATACTGTCAGAAACAAAGACGCGATTTAGAGGTTCGTAGACGTGATTTGGAGGTTCATAGACGCAATTCAGAGGTTCATAGACGCGATTCGAGAACACTAACGCGACCCTGTAATCTGCAAAAAAAAAGTAAAATATTGTCGAAGATGCAGATGCGATTCCAAATATCCCAGACGCGACAGAAAATCAAAAACACGATCTGAAAATGCGTAGACGCTAAAATGTCAAAATGTTGTCAAAAATGTCAAATCTGTAACTTAAAAACACAAAATCTGCAACAAAAGATGTTAATTGCAAAAGGGACAAGAGTCCCACTGGGCGTGCCAAAATGTATATGGTGAAAATGGATACAACAATAATATTGAAAGGCTAAATGAATTCAACCACAAAACCCTAGCCTAACAACAACAAAGATCCACCATAACATATGAAGATTACATAAGACAATGCAAATCAAATGAAATCACAAAGATTATACCATCACATGTCCAATAGGATTTGGATCTCCATTCTTCCTATCTCCATTGATCTTGCTTGATATATTTGCTCTCAGATTTTATATGCACAAGAGCTCAACAAAGAACATAAATGTGGTTGCAAGTAGGATCGCATATGAAAGTTCAAAAGCATAGTTGGGAAGTCAACTCATCAGTTAGGGTTTGATAATGAAGGAAGCATCTCCTTATATAGAAGACACTATAAGAAATGGAGGGATAAGATTGAGAGGTGTAAAAGATAAATGGTCGGCTATGATAAGAGGGTAGGTAGATGAAATAATAAAATAATGAGAGGGTAGGTAGTGTATGAATTAAGAGATGAATGACATGTGTCATGGGTAGAAAAGGTTAATGAATTAATTAAATAAATAAAGATTCATTTAATTAATAGAAGAAGTGGGATCAATTAAATAAATAAGATATTTATTTAATTTAGGAAAAAGGATAATTTAAATAAATAAATGTATTTATTTAAATGAGAAATAAGGCTAGAAGAGGATAAATGAATTAATTAAATAAATAAAGATGTATTCAATTAATAGAAGAAATAGGCTTAAAATAATTAAATAAATAAAATATTTATCTAATTAGACAGGACAATTTTAGGTGTCTACAATCTTATTAACAAAAAATTTCTTTCACTATTCCAGTCCATAATGAGAAATTTAAAATGATCCAAGTAGACATTATGCATGTAATTTTGATTTTTTGAAGTTAAGAAACATTGTAATTTTATATTTAAGAATTAGAATTTTTTTTTATCTTTCTAAATTGAAAATCAAGATTCCTTCCTTCCCTTTTTAAATAAAAATATTGTTTCTATTTTTATTGTCTCAAAATCTCTTCAACTAAGTCATGTACTGTTGGTAACTTTTGTACAAGAAAAAAAATATTAATAACAACATTCTACTTAGGCAACAATATCTTAACAAAAAGATAAAAGTAATATATATTAATTTTGATAATATTTTTTATTTTAAATCATATAAATTAAAAAATTCATGAAAATAATATTTACATTGATAATATTTATTATTATTTTCTATCATTTCATTTGAGAACTTAGAGATTAATCTGCAATCTATATACACTTAGCTATTGTACATTAATGCATAAAGAATATAAGAACAAATGTATACATATTATACACAAGGATGTTTCATTTATGAAAATTCCTAAATATAGAAATACATAAAATAATCTACAAATAAATTATTGTATAAATGCATTGTCAAAAGATTACAGAGAGAGATTCACTTTCTTTGATCTGTAAAACAAAACATGAAACAAAAATAAATATTAGAATGAGAGATGTAAAAACAAAATAATTAATCCTTCTCACCCTCTGT